>NC_133773.1:1926255-1931048 GCF_003597395.2 Chelonoidis abingdonii | reverse complement strand
CTCCCAACGAGAGAAGACTATGTAGAAAAGATAAATATTTTTGCTCTTTAGCACTTGAACAGCTACTAAAAAATAATTAGTGTTGTGACTGGATGTTGTCTGAAGAGTGAAGGTTGAACCTCTAACACCAAGTCCGGCACAACTCGTAAGTGGCCAGGCCATATACTCAAAAAAACAGCTGAGGCCACCTCCCTGCCTGCTTCGAACGCACGCTCCCATAGCCAAGCTCCAAAACACAATACCCCACCCACCACGGCCCAAACCCCTGAAATACTTCCCCCCCGCGCACTGCCTCCCTCGGAAACAACGCCTCGCTCCCCAGAGCTGCCCACACCGAAAAGCATATTTGAACCTTGGTAATAATGTATAGTGGGGCCCAATAGTTAAAATTAAGTAAAAAAAAATGTCTTTTGGAGAGATAAAGATCTTCCCCCAACGTTGTTAATCAATTGCCCTGTTGCATAATGATGTGTTGAATTACGCCCCAATTGTGGAGCAGGCTTGTGGTAAGCTTCTGTCTATAATTCTGGACCCTTCGTCCAAAATCTGGGTCTACATAAACTCTCCCCAACTATACCATCTTGGCTCTCGATCGTCGCTGCCACAACCAGGATTAGTCCTGGTCACCCCGATCACCCCAACGTCTTCCCTGGGACTCCCATACCAGAACCCCTGAGTCTCCCTATTCTTCAATGGGAAAACAACCCTCCCTTTCCTCCTCGTTATCGCTCCCAGCTTCCCTCCTGAGAGCCTGGCGATGCGCTCGACTAACTCTTGAAGCAAAACAAATAGAAATCCACCTCTCCCCAGCGATGCATTCAACCTATAAAGCCTAACATAAAAAATTTTCCCACCCCCTTTCCTTAAGCCCACCAGAGAAAAACTCAAAACCTCAACCAGGTTTTAAAAGAAAACTTTATATAAAATGAAAAAAATACAAAAAATATAACCCGGCATTAAGATAGTCAATTACGCTCTTCCATAAGAATTAGAATACACAGTCTGATTCAAAAACTAGCCAATAAACCAGTCCATGCATGTACACCCTATAAATACAACTACAATATCACCTATTGCTTCTTTTTATGCATCACTTGGTAACAGAAATATGAATTAAGAAGCTTGGAGATGAAAGAAAGATGCTCTCACACAGCCCGGGGAAAACAAAAGACTCAGCCCCAATCCCCCCTACTCTTTAAAAATCCGTTTTTCGGATGTCCTGGTCATGAGTGTTTGTCCCTTTGTCACTCACTCCTCAGTAAAAAGAACACTTAACCCTACCTATCTACTGTAGACACAGCACCTCCAGACCAGCTTTCAACCCTTGAGAGGGGATGGAGCAGAACCAATCAGTTAGAACAGGTCACACTCCTCCTCACCTGCTCATGCCCTTCCCCCACCTCCTGCTCACCTCCTCAAGCACCCCAAACTCCCCGGCTCGCCTCCTCACCCCTCGCCACTACCCACCTCTTCAGCCCCCCTCCCTCACCCACCGCTTACCTACTCACCCCCCTGCAGGTCGCACAGTGAGCCCACACGGGCTGCATGTTGTGCAGGCCTGATCTACACTAATATGGTCACCACTTTTACTAAACTGTGATAAATATTGTACAAACTATGCCTTGTTGAGAGTCTGAGAAAGACCTACAGGTTCTCTCTTCAGGACTAACACAGGATCTATAAACAAAAGCCTCTGTGTGTCATGCCTAAAGACACTCCAAACAGTACATATGCAGCAGGTGCAACCCAAAATTTGCAATTCATATGAAGAACTGATGGCAAAGGATGTACACCATGAAACTGCCTGACCCCATGACACAGCAAGGATTTTTCCAGAAAAAAGGGTCAAGAGATAAAAAGGGAGAACAAAGGTTCCTGGGCACCTCTTTCCTACCCCATCTCTGGAGTGGTGAATTCTGATGGGAAATTTTGAATAAAAGGACTGAAGTCCCCAAAATTACTTGGGCAACCCAGAGAGACTTCTAGAAAACTAGCAGATTTAACATCCCTGCTATCATTCACCTGTAACATATTTTACCTGCTTTAACCTCTGACTAACTCTCATTTCTTAGCTAATGAATCTGTAGTTAGTTTATCAAAGAAATTGGCTGTCAGTATTATCTTTGGTGTAAGTTCCTGAGCATTCATAGACCTGGGGTAAGTGACTGGCTCCCTGGGACTGGAAGAACCTAATTTTTGGTTTTAATAACCTTTCATCACAGTCATCTGGCTCATCTGGGTGGTGATATAGGCTGGAGCGTCTAAGAGAACTGTCTGTGGCTCCTGGTAAGCTAGTATAGTGATCCAGGAGCACACATTTGTTCTTGGTTTGGTTAAGTCTAATTATAGAATATACCAGAGTAGGAGTGTCTGCCCAATTTTTTGACAGTCTGACATGAGATTCGGCCTCTCAGCTGTGAGCCATATCAGGCACAGTGACAGTTAGAATCATAGAATATCAGGGTTGGAAGGGACCTCAGGAGGTATCTAGTCCAACTCCCTGCTCAAAGCAGGACCAATCCCAACTAAATCATCACAACTGAGGCTTTCTCAAGCCTGACCTTAAAAGCCTTTAAGGAAGGTGATTCCACCACCGGGAGACTTCAGGGCGAGGGCAGAAGCAGGGTAGGGCAGCCTGCTCTGCGCAGAAGGAAGGGGGCACTAGGACCGGGCGCAGACAGCAGTTTCTGCGACAGGGCGGCTCTTGCCTGCCAGCAACAGAGCAGGCAGGGAGAGAGACTCTGTGCTGCTTTCTGTCACGCAGGGAGACCGCGCAAGTGGGAGGGGGACCAACGGGGGGGGCCGGGGCCGATCCAGGGCAGGGAGCCGGGACGAGCCCAGCTCCAAATACTTGCTGGGGCAGGGAGCCCGGACCTGAATTTGTGGTTGCATCGAGCACCTAGCAGACATATAGAACCTGCCCACTATAAACGCTGCGGCTGCTGGCTGGACGTGGGCGCCCTGACCAGGATGCACAGACCCGACTGGCTTGCCCGCTGCCGAGCCTAGCTCCTCTATGTCCCAGCAGCAGCGGACCTGCACCAATGTTAAAAAAAATGGGGGATGCTTTTGGCCATGCAAATTCGGCTCTGGCAACGTCCACGCCTAAATGGTTGCAACCGGCCTGGTTACATCAATCCGGAAATAAGATCTTTGGATCATGTCGCGTAATGTTATCTGAAGACGTCCATGCAGTGTGCGCAGGCAGTCAAAAGAAACAGGATGTTAGATTATGAAGGGGTAGAGAAAAACAGAATAACTTATTACCCTATATATATCGTGGTATGCCCACATCTTGATACTGCGTACAGATTGGTGCTCCTCATCTGAAAAAGATATACTGGTGCTAGAAAAGTTCAGGAAGGGAAACTAAATGATTAGCGTTTGGAAAGGGTCATATGAGGAGAGATTAAAGAGCTAGGATTTTCAGCTTGGAAAAGAGGAGGACTAAGGGGGTATTGAGTCAATATGTCATGTGCTCAGCCCCCTATCATTTTTTGTTGCCCTATGCTAGACTCTTTTCACTTTTCAATCCTCCTGTAGGTGGGGTCCAAATGGACACAATATCCAGATGAGGCCTCACCAATGTCAAATAGGAGAAATGCAGCAGAATCAGGGACATGATCAATGCCTCTACTTACACAGCCCAAATGCCATTAGCTTCTTGGCACAAAGGGCACACTATAACTCTTATCCAGCTTCTCGTCCACTGTACTAAGTGCTTTTTGCAGATGCTATCCTATATTCGGTCCTATCTGTAGCAGTGCATGGGATTTTATCTAAGTGCAGGACTCTGCACTTGTCCTTGTGACCTCATCAGGTTTCTTTTGCACAATCCTCTAAATTGTCTAGTCCCTCTGTATCCTATCTCTACCTCAGCATATCTACCCACTCCTCCAGTTTAGTGTCATCTGCAATTTGCTGAGAGTGAAGTCCACGCCTCCTCAGATCATTAATGAAGATATGAACAAACTGCCCCAGGACCGACCCTTGGGCATCCGCTTGAAACTGGCTGCAACTAGACTGAGGCCTTGATCCTTCCTGTGAGCCCGCAATCTAGCCAGCTTTATCCCTTTAGTCAATTCATCCAGCCCATATTCTTTAACTTGCTGGCAAGAATACTGTGGAGACTGTATCAGCTTGCTAAGTCAGGATAACCATCACTGCTTTCCTCATCACAGACCAGTTATCTCTCATAGAAGCATAGGTTAGTCAGCTGACTTGCCTTGGTAAATCATAGTGCTGACTGTTCCTGATATTTCCTCTCTCTAAGATGCTCAAATTGATCCTTGAGAAAAGACCTAGGGTTAAGTGGATGAGAAGTGGATAGAGTACAGTGTGCCTTGTTGCCGGAGAAGGCTAACAGCATTTGGGGCTGTATAAGCAGGGCTTGCCAGCAGATCGAGGACATGTCATTCCTATATTTGACATTGGTGATTCCTCATCTTGAGTATTGAGTCCAATTTGGGTCCCCACTATGGAAAGAATGTGGACAATTGGAAAATCCAAGCAGAGGAACAAACAAATGTTTGGGGGGCTGGCACATGATTATGGAAGAGGCGTGAGGGAACTGGATGTTTAGTTGCAGAAGGAAGAATGAGGGGGGATTTGGACGCTGCTTTCACTACCTGAAAGGGGGTTCAAAGAGATGGATCTAGATGTTATCAGTGGTAGCGATATGACAGACAAGGAGTAATAGTTTCAAGTGGCTGTTGTGGGACGTCTAGGTAGGATATTAGAAATATTTCCGGGAGGGTGTAGAGATGTTGAAATGGGTTTACTAGGGAGGTGAC
>NC_133773.1:1865065-1926230 GCF_003597395.2 Chelonoidis abingdonii | reverse complement strand
CCCCAGAGCTCCCCCCCAACCCCTCCCAGAGCCTTAGGCAAGTGGGGGCAGAGTTTGGGGGGGGCAGGTTCTGGGCACCACCAAAATTTCTACAAACTTGCCACCCATGCCCCTGGGTCAGCATGCCACCGGCAGCCTGGCGGTTCCACTGCACAGTTGCTGCTTCACTTCTCCCACCTCTCAGGCTTGCGGTGCCAATCAGCTGTTTGGTGCCGCAAGCCAGGGAGGAGAATTAGAGCAGGACAGCGTGCTCGGGGAGGACGCGGAGCAGAGGTGAGCTGGGGTGGGGAGGTACTGCAGGGCTCCTCGGGCCAGAGGGTGGGGAGCTGCCGCGGGGGTGGGGGGCACACTTCAGGGCAGGGAGCTGCTGCAGGGCTGGTGGAAGTTTCGCCTAGGGCATGAAACTTCCTTGCACTGGCCCTGGTTGTAACTAAATTAGCCCCCATCATACTATATGTATAGTTGGGGTTATTTTTTCCAGTGTGCATTACTTCACATTTATTCACGTTATTTCATTTGCTATTTTGTTGCCCAAACACTTAGTTTTGTGAGATCCTTTTGAAGTTCTTCACAGTCTGCTTTGGTCTTAACTATCTTGAGCAGTTTAATATCGTCTGCAAATTTTGCCACCTCACTTTTTACCCCTTTCTCCAGATTATTTAGGACTGACCCTTGGGGAACACCACTAGTTAACCCTCTGCATTCTGAAAATTTACCATTTATTCCTACCCTTTGTTCCATGTCATAGAATATCAGGGTTGGAAGGGACCTCAGGAGATATCTAGTCCAACCTTCTGCTCAAAGCAGGACCAATTCCCAACTAAATCATCCCAGCCAGGGCTTTGTCAAGCGTGACCTTAAAAACTTCTAAGGAAGCAGAGTCCACAACCTCCCTAGATCCATCCTCTTTGGAATTCCTGTAGTTCCCGGGATCCTCCTTCTTCCCTTTTTTAAAGATGGGCACTACATTAGCCTTTTTCCAGTCATCTGGGACCTCCCCCAATCGCCATGAGTTTTCAAAGATAATGGCCAATGGCTCTGTAATCACATTCGCCAACTCCTTTAGCACTCTCGGATGCAGCACAGCCGGCCCCAAAGACTTATGCTTGTCCAGTTTTTCTAAATAGTCTCAAACCGCTTCTTTCTCCACAGAGGGCTGGTCACCTTCTCCCCATACTGTGCTGCCCCGTGCAGCAATCTGGGAGCTGACTTTGTTTGTGAAGACAGAGGCAAAAAATAATTGAGTACATTAGCTTTTTCCACATCCTCTGTCACTAGGTTGCCTCCCTCATTCAGTAAGAGGCCCACACTTACCTTGACTTTCTTCTTGTTGCTTACAGACCTGTAGAAACCCTTCTTGCTACTCTTAACATTTCTTGCTAGCTGCAACTCCAAGTGTGATTTGGCCTTCCTGATTTCACTCCTGTATGCCTGAGCAATATTTTTGATACTCCTCCCTGGTCATTTGTCCAATCTTTCACTTCTTGTAAGCTTCTTTTTTGCATTTAAGATCACCAAGGATTTCCCATTAAGCCAAGCTGATTGCCTGCCATATTTACTATTCTTTCTACACATAGGGATGGTTTTTTCCTACAACCTCAATAAAGGTTCTTTAAAATACAGCCAGCTGTCCTGCACTCCTTTCCCCTTCGTGTTAGTCTCCCAGGGGATTCTGCCCATCAGTTCCCTGAGGGAGTCAAAATCTGCTTTTCTGAAGTCCAGGGTCCGCATTCTGCTGCTTTCCTTTCTTCCTTGTGTCAGGATCCTGAACTCGACCATCTCATGGTCCCTGCCTCCCAGATTCCCATCCACTTTTGCTTCCCCTACTAACTCTTCTCTGTTTGTGAGCAGCAGGTCAAGAAAAGATTTGCCCCAATTGGTTCCTCCAGCGCTTGCACCAGAAAATTGTCCCGTATACTTCCTGGATTGTCTGTGCACTGCTGTATTGCTCTCCCAGCAGATATCAGGGTGATTAAAGTCTCCCATGAGAACCAGGGCCTGCGATCTAGTAACTTCTGCTGGTTGCTGGAAGAAAGCCTCGTCCACCTCATCCCCCTGGTCTGGTGGTCTATAGCAGACTCCCACCACGACATCACCCTTGTTGCTCACACTTCTAAACTTAATCCAGAGACTCTCAGGTTTTTCTGCAGTTTCACACCAGAGCTCTGAGCAGTCATACTGCTCTCTTACATACATTGCAACTCCCCCACCTTTTCTGCCGTGCCTTTCCTTCCTGAACAGTTTATATCCATCCATGATAGTACTCCAGTCATGTGATTTATCCCACCAAGTCTGTTATTCCAATCACATCATAGTTCCTTGACTGTGCCAGGACTTTCAGTTCTCCCTGCTTGTTTCCCAGGCTTCTTGCATTTGTGTTTAGGCACTTAAGACAACTCGCTGATCGTCCCGCTTTCTCCATCTGAGACAAGAGTCCTCCCCTCTTGCACTGTCCTGCTTGCGCTTCCTCCTGGTATCTCATTTCCCCACCTACCTCAGCACTTTGATCTCCTACCCCGGTGAACCTAGTATAAAGCCCTCTTCACTAGGTGTCTTTTAACCAGTTCTCAGTCCATGAAAGGACTTTCCCTCTTATCTCATGACAACTTAATTCACGTAAGATCCTGATTTAAAGGACAGGTTACAAACCAGAATTAGTAGTTTTGCAATTTCACATTTGAATTTTTTCAGAACTCTTGGGTGAATGCCATCTGATCCCGGTGACTTGTTACTGTTAAATTTATCAATTAATTCCAAAACTTCCTCTAATGACACTTCAATCTGTGATAATTCCTCAGGTTTGTCACCTACAAAGGACAATTCAGGTTTGGGAATCTCCCTAACATCCTCAGCCGTGAAGACTGAAGCATAGAATTAATTTAGTTTCTGCGCAATGACTTTATCATCTTTAAGCGCTCCTTTTGTATCTCGATCGTCCAGGGACTCCACTGGTTGTTTAGCAGGCTTCCTGTTCTGATGTACTTAAACATTTTGTTATTATCTTTGGAGTTTTTGACTAGCCGTTCTTCAAACTCCTCTTTGGCTTTTCTTATTACATTTTTACACTTAATTTGGCAGTGTTTAAGCTCCTTTCTATTTACCTCGCTAGGATTTGACTTCCACTTTTTAAAAGATGTCTTTTTATCTCTCACTGCTTCTCTTACATGGTTGTTAAGTCACGGTGGCTCTTTTTTTACTTCTTTTACTGTGTTTTTTAATTTGGGGTATTCATTTAAGTTGGGCCTCTATTCTTTAAAAAGTGTCCATGCAGCTTGCAGGGATTTCACTCTAGTCACTGTACCTTTTAATTTCTGTTTTATGGCTTCTTCAGCTTGCTTGGGTGGGTCAAGCAATCTCCATTGTCTATGTGCTATGTCTGAGAAGTCTCCACCATATACAGTTCCTAGGATAGCCCTTGTGAGTGTGGATTCCCTTTAATGAGCCACCAGCAGCATCTGGCTGCTTCACTGTTGTACCTGAAAGGCTGATTATGGATGTTCCCAACCTCACATCATATTCCAGTAACACACACATAGCAAAATTTCATAATGTCCCATACAATGAAAGCACATACCATTCACCAGGATATTAATATTTAACAGATCAATACTTTAAAAATGATACCTCATAAGGCATACTTTGTACACAACATATCATAATTATATGACAATGGTGAATAGGGGGGGTTCCAGGGTGCTGTTTTGCCACAGAGGTCACATTTTCTTATGGGCTGGATATAAACCAGGTTTATATCAATTTACCTGAGATTGATTCCTTACCAAAAATCTATATAAATCAGTTTTAAATTGTGTTAAGAGTTGGGGGAGATTGTGTTTGAACCAGTTTTAACTGAATCAGTTTTTTGTTGTTTTTTTTTAAATGACACCATAAGTAAAAAAATCTTTCAGTAGAAACAAGGCCATAGGTTGGTGTTTATGATGTGTTTAGATTGGTAATAAAAAGAAGGGTAACTTTGACCTTGTAGGCAGAGAATGTAAAGTGCAGGTTTCTCTCACTTAGAGCCACTATCCAGTAAGAGCAAATCTTTGTTCTGGCTGTGACATTTTAACATCTCTGTGACTGGGTTAGGACTCACCACTGCAGCGCCTCCTGCTGGTTGCTCTGAGAATTAGCTCTGTTCTTTGTGGGGCGCCCTCTGGCGGTGGTGTCCCGTCCATTGTCTGCTCCCCTGTTGGTGTCTGGACCTGGTTTGCTCCCCGCTCAGTGGCATCCTCTTCAGGACACTGCCCTCCGGCAGTGCCCACTGCTCCAGTCCCACCCCCTTCCGGGGGGTCTGGTGTTAGCAGCAGTCCTCCATCTGCACCTGTTCTAGTGGTCGGCTGCAGCCTCACAGTCTAGCTCCTTTGTCGCAGGGGCCAGCCACAGCCTGTATCATGCCACACTCCTCAGAGATGTTCCAATAAGCTCCAATTACAGACTAGACTTCCTCCTAGTCTGGGTCCAGCAATCACTCACACCTCTGTAGTTACTGTCTGTTGTCAGACACCACCGGTGTGGTGCTCTGCTCTGTTCAATGTTGATAACAGTCGGCCACGTGCGTGTGTTCCCTCTGTGTGCTGCCCCGGCTCTGCGCAGGTAGCTGACGCAGCAGACCCCGAGAGAACCCGCAAAGACCACAGACTCTGATAAGGTACAAAGGGACCCAGCCAGGTTTATTGTCAAACGAAACACAGTCTCTAGCTTCCGGGATCAGATGTCTACAGTTCTGCTAGTACATATGTGTAACCCCCAAGGAGATGACCTAGATTCCTGGAGCTCTGTCTGCTGGCAGCTCAGGGAGGAGGAGCGAAGGCAAACTCAGAGTCTGCCCAGCAGCCATGAGGGAGTGGAGATGCCCCTCCCAGGGAGTTGAGGAGAGGAGAGAAGCCATTTTGGAGAGGCTGGAGCCAGCCAGGGCAAGGGCCGGACTGGCTGTGTGGGGAGCTGGTGAGTCCCAGGCCTGCAAGCAGAGTTCCCCCTGCGAACTGGCCTCTAGGGATCTGACCGCAGATCCCCCAGCAGGGTTTTCCTTCCCCACGGATGATTCCCAATTGTTACGTTTGCTGAGAAATTTCCCCAGCCAGGCTGGGTTCACCTCCAGCTCCCCTGATGAGACCAGTCCCCACACAGTCAGCGCCGCTAGTCCAGGCCTGCTGCCTGTGGAGTGTGTGACTGGAGGCTGGGCAGGAGGCTACAGTTTGGATGTGAGGGTAGTTGTATAACCTGCACCTTGAGCCTTGCACCCCTTTGTGATGAGGAGAAATCCTGGGACCAACACAGCCTGAATCCTGCCTGAGGACGATCCCTGTCAGCAGACAGCAGCCCCTCTGCACTGACGGAGGAGTCCAGCGTCATCTTCAAAGCTGAAGGTCAAGCATGGAGTTCGTGAGTGCACCAGCTTTTAGTTAGTGAGTCAGGGAATTTGTTTTGGGGACCCCCTACTCCCTGAACTGTGTCCTCAAGCCAGGGAGTGAGGGTTTGTGGATTTTATTACCTGCTGTTTTTTACACCTGTGGAGGGATTCACCATCTCCTCCCACTTGTCAGTCCTTTGGGCTGTACTGAACCCAGTCAGCCACACTGCTAAACCACTGCAGAGAATTTTATAGGTCATCAAGGGCCCCAGCAAAGTACACGTACCAACAGGACACTAATTGTACACTTGTTACATCAAGTCAGGGGTATTTTCAGTGTGGGCGCTGGTGACCCTAAAAATAGTGTTTCACCCTGTTATGTTGTATATGTTGCCTGTTTAATATAATTATTGTGTTGAATATACTTTTATGTGTTGAGTTATTTCTTGGAAGTCTCCAACTATCTGGCAGGTAAATGGGATTACTCTGTAGTTAGAATTTTCCGCCCAAGCTGCCCTGGTGACCCTGCCAGGAAGGAGCAAGGGGGGTGGAGGCACCGCCAAATAATTTCATAGCAAAAAAGAAAAAAGATTCACCCTGCTGAGTGGGTGACAGGATCCAAAAGAACCCCGACCTGTCCATCAAAACGTGTAAGTGGATTGCCATTAAAGGAGATAATCAGGTGGAGAGGGGCGCTACATATGTGCTCCCTGACAGTGGACACAGCTCAGTGGTGGGACACTCCACTGTCTCCTAGGCTAGACAAATATATCCACTCGGGTGCATTCTTATACACAGGTACAAACAAGTTGCACATCACTCCTGACGTGTTGAGGTGTAGCCCCTCTACATAGCAAGATACAACCCCTCTACGCAGTAAGGTGCTGCCTCTCACTTTGTACATGTTGGTTC
Organism: Chelonoidis abingdonii; assembly: GCF_003597395.2. Taxonomy (NCBI): domain Eukaryota; kingdom Metazoa; phylum Chordata; order Testudines; family Testudinidae; genus Chelonoidis; species Chelonoidis abingdonii. The sequence goes on along the minus strand of NC_133773.1, from coordinate 1,919,965 downwards.
GAACAAAACAACTCTGTCCATCATATTCCCCTTTTGACCATGTCTTAAGGATGGGTCACCCTGTTCCTTGTTATTTATGTGGAATGTGCAAGTATGCAAATGTTCTGATATCTAGAGTCCAGTACCTTTTAGGTATGTCTCTTTCTGCAGCATCAGCCCTTCCTTGCCAGCTTCTGTGAACAGGGCCTGCCTCTGGCTCACAGCTTAACTTTGTTTTATGTTAGCAAAATCTTGACCATTACTATAGTTCAGGCCTCAGGCCTCATACCGGGCCTCTGATAAGCGTTTATGTTTCAGGGTCTCATCTTAATATACTGTCCTTTGTTCCAGTTTCTTTCAGGCATCCTTTGGGGTGGAGAGACTCTCTCTTGAGCCAGCTGAAGACAAAATGGAGGGATTTCCAGGGGCTTATATAGTCTCTCTTGTGGATGGACACCCCTCTCTCCCACTGTGTAGAATCACAGCTACAAGATGGAGTTTTGGAGTCACAAGGGCAAGTCATATGTCCATGCATGACTCAGTTCTTTACAGGCCAACACCATTGCCCACATGCTAGTTTCAAAGTTCCCAGAAAAGCTCAGATGTGGATTGGCATCTATCAAAGTCTATTGTCAGCTAAGTACTCCCAATCACTTGAACAACCTCTTCATATTATGTTGACCAAATCTGTCTTATGTGCTTCCTACAGCAAACAGTTTAAATACAAGCACAGAGCCAATGCTCATAACTTCAGATACAAAAAAAATACATGCATATGAATAGGATGAATACATTCAGTAGAACATAATCTTTGAAAGATTTGTTACATGGTATATGTAGCATAAACATATTCCAGTTATGTCATATTTACATTCATAAGCATATTTCTATAAAGCATTATGGGGTGCAACATCACAGGGTGCATGGCCCCTTTGGAGGCATGCAAGTCTTCCCTAGGTGTCCCATCCAGGTGGACTTAGTGCAGGGAGCTCATGGGTTGAACATGGGTCTGACCTCAGAGCATTCAGCCCCAGGAAGCACTGAAGCTGAGCAGGCTTCTTGCCCTGGTGAAAGAGTGCCCTGAGGGGGACACACCGCAGCAGAGTCTTGGCTGATTTCCTTCAGAGCGGTTCCAGAACAACAAGACTGTGACAGATGTCTTTCTAGAGGCCTTAGAGAGCCTGCACTTTGGTAGCCCTGTGGAGAAGAATCTATCTTGCATCAGTTGTTATTGTTTATGCCAGAGACATGGAGCTCAAGAGGACACAAAGAGTAAGACTAAATTGAAGATTGTACCAGCTCTGAATCTAAATAATATGGATCATGATGTCCATTTTCCATAGACAGCTGTAAAAGGTTGTGTTTAACCAAGTGAACCTTCTTTTCCAACCAGCCAAAAAGCATAATAAAGCTTGGAATAGAAGCCAGGTAACAGCATGGCTTTCAGACCAGGATGCTCACATGTTACACAAACTGGCACGAGTCCATTTAAAAAGAAATAAGACTACAGTATCAGATGCGAGTGTGCACAGTGGCAGGCAGATTTGATGGACATGCAACAGGTCTCCAAGCACAACGGTGGTTTTAAATACAGCTTAATAATGATAAACATTCTGTCCAAGCATGGCTGGGCCTTAGCCCTAAAAGATAAGGCAGAAGGCGCAATAACTGAGGCCTTTAGAACTATTTTGATGAAACACAAGTATATCCCTAAGATTACAGACTGATCAGGGAAAAGAATTTTTAAGTGACTTTTAGCAAATTATTAAAATGGCGTAAGAATGGCCATTTTGTTACTAATGATGTTATGGCGGGGATTGTGGAGCAGTTTAACAGAACTGTAAAATCTAAGACGTGGTGCTATTTTACAATCCACAACACCTTTTCCTGCTTTGATGTGTTCCTGGAGTTTAAAATTACAGCCATACCATACCATGCCAGACCTGTTGAGGCTAATGACTCAGAATCTGAAGACGTGGAAACGGGTATATGGAGTCAGTTTTAATATAAAGCAATGTCCCCATTTAGGTAAGCACCTGTTTTAGACAGATATCCTCAGAGGGTTCCTAACCCTGATATCCCTCAGCCCCTCAATATTTTATACCCAATTCACCTAAATATGCGGCTCCATGGCTCAAATAGTGTGACACAGGCTCCCCAGTCTCTTATGAGGCCTCTCTTTCCATGGATTCAGACAGCAGATGGGCATCACCCTTGTCAGATGGCCTAGGGTCTCTTGGACAGGTTCCAGAGTCTCCAGCAGTGGCTGGGCCAAAGTGACCCCCTCCTGCTCCTCTGTGATGTTCCTGATGTCGCGCTTTCCCTGCAGGTCCCCAAGAACTGTCAAAGCTAAAACGAATTCTGTTGTTCTCACAGCGGTGGTGACAGAGTCCATGTTTCTCAAAACATGTTGTTTAAACAAGATGGCCCCTTTCGTACCTAAAAGGCTTGAAGACTTCCAGGGTTCTACTACTAAGCAGTCAATGGCTTAGCATTAGATGCCAGATTTCTGGTCTAGAGACCCTCTCCATTTGGCCTGGAGCTTGGTGGTCCCACCACCCACAAGGCACTACCAATTGTTTCACACTCCTAATTGGGTCTGTGTAGAGGCCTAGACTGAGACCAACTGGCAGAGGGGATCATAGTCAGGCTGCAGGAGGAGTCATGGCAGCTGGCTCACCCCCAGAAGTAAAAGCAAACACGTGGCATGTGCCCTGGTCAGTGGGGGTCTCAGAAGACAGAGTTGTGATTTCTGGACCCATGTCAGTGTTAATTGGTCAAGGGGAGGAAAGATGCTACCATCGGAAGTCCTGACTTCGCCCCAATGCACGCTTAGAGGCAGGACCTATGTCACACCCCTCTTAGCACCACCCCAACCAATCAGCGCTAAGGAGTGTGAAGAGTTTGACACATAGTTTGAAAAAATTTGCTTAGGAATGTGAAATTTTTTAACATCTTGTGTAGTCCTAAACTGCTAACATATACATCCCCTGAGAGGAGGTACCCCGTGGTGGAGTGGAATTTCATGAAACTAAGCAATATAAAAATGGTTTAAAATGTCAAGGGACTATTTTAATATTTCATTCCAAACACACAAATAATTGTGTTTTCCCCTAGCTTTTCAAACTGCTGTCATTTTAGATATACTTTGCTAATGAAGGCATTGTCTTTATCTTCCTTCCTGAGGAATCCCTTCTAAACCTAGGGAAGACACGCTAGATGCCACCCAGGAAGTAATACACATTAGCAGTCTATACTGTAATCAATACACTGAAGGAATTTTCTTAGTGATGCATTCCAGAGTGTGTGGTGCTTCAAATACTTCTACTAACATCTGGAAGAGATTCTCTGCCAGCCAGCCATCAGGCCCTCATAGGAAAACACATCACTTGGAACAAATAGGAGCAAAAGCCTAGCTTGTTACAAGCAATGATTTGACTTCTATTATTAATGTATATTAAAGCTGGATTTTGGCATGATGGATGAGAAAATAATTGAGACTTCAAAATTGTGGTGCTCTCATCCAGTTGCTGCCCTGGGAAACAACCCAACAACATTACCCTAAACTATGGCAAAGAGTTTTCTACACAAATAGCATGGCTTTGCTAAGGAACCTGGTGGGTAAGAAAGCGAATAAACATGGTAAGTTGGGCCCAACCCTCCAATACCTAACACCTTAGATATTGCACCGCAGATGTTCGATTTTACTGGTGCAGCATAGAATCATAGAATATCAGAGTTTGAAGGGACCTCAGCAGGTATCTAGTCCAACCCCCTGCTCAAAGCAGGACCAATCCCCAACTAAATCATCACAACTGGGGCTTTCTCAAGCCTGACCTTAAAAACCTCTAAGGAAGGAGATTCCACCACCTCCCTAGGGAACCCATTACACTGCTTCATCACCCTCCTAGTGAATTTTTTCCCCCTAATATCTAACCTAAACCTCCCACACAGCAACTTGAGACCATTACTCCTTTTCCTGTCATCTGCTACCACTTAGAATAGTCTAGATCCATCCTCTTTGGAACCCCCTTTCAGGTAGTTGAAAGCAGCTAATCATTTTTGTTGCCCTCTGTTGGACTCTTTCTAATTTTTCCACATCCATCTTGTAGTGTGGGGCCCAAAACTGGGCACAGTACTCCAGATGAGGCCTCACTAATGTCAAATAGAGGCGCATGATCATGTCCCTCGATCTGCTGGCAATGCCCCTACTTAAGAAGCCCAAAATGCCGTTCGCCTTCTTCACAACAAGGGCACACTGTAGACTCATAGTGCATGGAGTGCATAGAGTGCCATACATTCCCATTGTGGTCTGTGACAGATTTTCATTACCAGTCTGCCTGGGCCACAGTTGCTCAGGCTGGGCCACAGGATCTTTTCTGGGGAGGAGATAATGTGCACCAAGTGTCTACATTTTAAAGCTTTATTGATAAACTAATAAAATAATGGCAGAGAGTGCTGGGAACGCTCCCCCATCACTCAGGGAAAGAAAGAAAGCGTTAATGCCCCAAGCCCTAACCCACTTTCATACTCGCACATGCACGACCCAGACTGGCCAAGTCTAGGTGTAATGTTAGAAGAAGAGGGTGCGGGGGGGATGGGGAGTGCTGTCTTGGGCCCAGGCCATCCAAGAATCTGTTGTACTCTCCGAGTTGCTTCAGCTCTCAGGAGGGTCTTTAAGTCCTGGGCTCCTTGGGTGGGGGTAGGGTTGGGGGGTTCGTTCAGTGCCCTCTGTTCCTGGTGCTCTTTGTTCCAGTCTAAACAGGCTTGCTGTGGCCTCCTTGGTTTCCCAAAACATCCCAGCTCCGGAGACTGTTTCCCCATCTGTTCGCCCTTGCTGTTGCCATTTCATTAGCTCTCACTGTTCTTGTGTTATCTCTGCAGCTCTGTGTCTCATTTGCTCTCACTGTTCTCACTGTTATCTCTGCAGCTCTGCTCAACTTAGGGTTTGGCTACACTCGAAACTTCAAAGCGCTGCCGCGGGAGCGCTGCCACGGCAGGGCTTTGAAGTGTGAATGTGGTCGCAGCGCCAGCGCTGGGAGAGAGCTCTCCCAGCGCTGCACGTACTCCTCCTCATGGGGATTAGCTTGCAGCGCTGGGAGCTGAGCTGCGGCACTGTTTACACTGGCGCTTTACAGCGCTGTATCTTGCAGCACTCAGGGGAGTGTTTTTTTCACACTCCGAGCGAGAAAGTTGCAGTGCTGTAAATCGCCAGTGTAGCCAAGGTCTTAGTTCTTCTCTTCTCATGGCTGGGCAGGGCGGTTGGACTTCCCCCCTTCTGTCTTGGCAGGTAGCAGCTGGCCTTGGGCTGGAGTCAACTTCTTATTTTCGCACTGAGTTTGCTAGCTGCAGCGTTGAGTTAACCCATTCTCTGCTTTCTTCTTTCACCCGCCCGCCCCCAGCCTCTTGTAAACCTGCAAAGAAATCTTCCACTCTCCATTCACACACCTTTAACCCTCCCCAAAATGCTTTGCAATGCTTGCAACAGCGTTAGCAATATACACTGCTGATCTACCTTCCCAGGGGACTCCCTAGGGGGAGGGGGTCCATTGAGTTGTGACAGGTCCACATCCACTTTACGTACTTGTAAATTACTAATGAGGTAAGGTACGTTTTAATTAAATGTCAGTCTCTTCTATACTGTACCTGTGGCTGATATGCTCTTCTTGTTTGATGTATGAAAGTTAGAGCTGATCAGGAAATTTTGATCGACAGTATGTGCGCATGGGTGTGGCAAGGGAATTTGCCACAATATTTTTTGCCTTTTCTCTCACTCTTTGACCAGTTCTAATTATACTGTTTTAGTTTGATTTTTTTAATATGCTAAAGAAAGAAAGGAAGTACACTAAATGGATTTCACACTGAGCTGTAAATTGCATTCAGCTTTCACAGACTTCTGGCAATGGAGAAAGTGCTACTGTTTAAACAAGAAATGTTCTCACCTAATTGCTATACTGTGTGGGACTTGAATTGAGCTGGTAGGTACCACTGTGGTGTATTTTTGTAGTACCAGTGTGGTATACTGGTCTAGGAAGCATGTATGTTCATTAAAGCATAGGACCAGAAGCCAGCTGATCTGGGTTCTCTTCCAGCTCTGATAGAGCTGTGCTGTGTGACCTGGGCCATAAGGAACTACATTAACTGTGGTAAACTTATGCTTCTCTTACCTTTATTTCACAAAACTAAGTATTTATTTACTGCTTGTCAATAAATGTTTAAATTCTTCTTTCTAACCAAAAGCAATATCAGGTACACAGCTAGAAATGTCAGTCATCAAAAAATGGTAAATGTCCTCTTTGTGGATTGGCAAATTCCCCTTGTAGGGCTCTGGTAGGGGGATGGCTGGTAACGCCAGGAGTGGGTGCAGGGAGCATTCCTAGGTCTGATATTCTCAGTTTTCATCAACCAGAAAAAAGAGATAGCCCCACGGACCAGCAAACACTGACTCCTGTGTAAGGACAGGCTTGGGCATAAATGCTGATGTTGGGAGTATGTGAAAGATGAGACTCACAATTTTCCAGTGTGTGCTCCTGCACTCTTCAGGTCATTGGGGAACTCCCCTCAGCTGGAGATCAATGGGGATAATTCTGTCATGTCTAGAAAGCACATTCTGCAGATCCCTATAATAAGGCTAATTTCATCTAATCTGCTGGCTGCATGTGACTCTACATAATGCTAATTACAGCAGCATGGTTCCTGGTCTGCCATTACCAGGACTGATCCCATGCTACTCCTGTCCATTTGTCCCTCAGATTCATGAAGGATGAAGAACTTCTTTGTGCCTGATCATCTGTCTTTTGCCCACCTTTGCTCAGTTCCTTTCTGTTCATTTATATTAGCCATGCCTATCCCCTACATTGCAATGGACATTTCCTGTAAATATTCCAAATGGTTTGAAAGGTGCACCAAGTTTTGCTACTCCCAGGGGAATCTCACAGTACATCTGAAAACAAAGATTGGGGAGTGGATGGAGGGAGGGGCAGAGCTGACAATGAAGTGATAATCAGTGGTTGTGGTCCTAACTGGCAGTATTGCCTACCCCAACCATTCAGAGGTCATTAGTCTGGCTGCCGAAAATCATTAGAGTAGCTTAAAAAAATCATAAAGGCTTTTCTAAAATTAAGCTATTTTTATTAGCCTTCTGGCTTTTGAGCCTTTAGAAGGCACTTGAATCACATTTACAAGTTATTCTCTGCAATCACAAGGGCTGGAAACATGCATGTTTCGTTAATGAAAGCAAAATTTTTAATCACAGGACTCCAGCAGATAGGGCTTTAAAACAGTGAATATTGTGAAACTCATGATGAATTCATAAGAGTTGCAACAGAGCAGTTTTCTGTTGGGAAATGCTTCATCAATACAATGAATGTTGCAGGTTATTTTTGCAAAATCAGATCAATTTTCACAATATTTTCCACAAATATTATTTTTCTAATGAAAAATATTTCATTTAGAAAGTTTCATTTTGGAAAATTTTCATTTACAAATGTATTTGAACTTCTGTCATTGTTACATTCTGTCATGGCGTAAGTAATGGTAGTGGCGCATTATGACAGGTCATATTATGCACTACTGCTTTGGACACATCATAATTCCATGATATATCATGACATCATAGTTGAAATATTCTATTTTATTTTCATATCTTCATTTTTGTATATTATTTTAAAAATCATTCAGGGCATCGGCTACTTAGTACCCATCCACGGCTGAGACACTAAACCCTGCTTCACAGAAGGGGGAAAGTTTGTCTCAAACACCAAAGTGATAAAACACGTGCCAAGAGTGCCCTACATTCCCCTGGACTGCTTTGCCCCAGTGAACTCAGTGTAACATCTCATCTACAGAACTGTGCCCTGAGTCCAGAACTGCTGCATGCAGGCTGCATGGCAAATCTGGCTATGCCGTGTGGAATCACCTGCAGTGCCTTGTCTGTGTGTGTTGTGCTGTGCTCTGCAGCAACCCCCATTGATAGCCCCAGATTTCATCAAGGAGTTCATCCTATAGACAGATGCATCCAAGGTGAGGTTAGGGGCTGTCCTGTCGCAGATGGTTGGGAAAGAGGAACACCCAATTCTCTGCCTTAGTAGGAAACTCCTTCCGAGGGAATGAAAATATGCAGTGGTAGAGAGAGAGTGCCTCGCCATAACATGAGCCATGGAAATGTTGCATTACTTCCTGTTGGGGCTCAGATTTATGCTTGTGACTGACCACGCCCCTCTTCAATGGATGGAATGGAACAAGGCAAAGAACGCCAGAGTGACCAGGTGGTTCTTATCTCTCCAACCTTTCCAGTTCCACACAGAGCACAGAACAGGGAGTCGCCATGGCAATGCCGATGGCTTATCACGCGTACACTGTCTGACGTCCCAAGCTGCCCAGCCCCTTGGTGTTGAGCACGGGGGAGGGATATCTGACAGACCCAGGCCAGCTGGGAACAGCAGAATAGCTGAAGGCAGATATACTGGCCACTGGATTAACAGTTTTCTGTTCCCTGACTGACCAGAGCAGGGGCTGCTCCAGGCTAATGAGAACATCTGACTCTAATTAACCTGCAAAGAGTCAGGGGAGGCCATTGAGGTAATGTGACCACCTGACTCTAATTAAGGCCTTTTTGATACTATAAAAAGGGTTCACTCCAGTCAGGCTAGGAAGAACCAGGGAGCCAGAGGAAAGGAAGTGCAGCTGAAGGGCTGGTTAATGAAAACACCCTCAAGCCATAGGTAAGGGTGAAGAAGGGAAAATCAGGAGAGATGAGGGGATGTGGCTCAGGGAAATGTAGCAACTCTGGCAGTGAAAGATCCAGGGCTGGCTCCAGGCACCAGCATTCCAAGCTGGTGCTTGGGGCTGCAATCTGCAAGAGGCAGCAGTCCCTGTTGTTTTGCCCCAGAATTGCCACCATGGGTGGGGGAGCGGGGCAGTCTGTGTGCCCTTAGGGTGGCAGGAGCGTTTCAACAGCGGCGGCAATTTGGTGGCAGCTTCTATGTTCAGCTTTCCGGGGCGGCTTCAGCTAAACATAGAAGCTGCTGCTGAATTGCTGCCACTGCAGAAATGCGCCCCCTGCCCTAAGGGCACAGGGACTGTCCCCCTCCGCCTGCGGCAGCAATTCGGTGCGCTGCTTGGGGCCGCGAAAACTGTAGAGCTGGCCCTGGAAAGGTCAGCTGCCAACAGCTGCTGCCATTAGGGTCCCTGGGTGGAACCCAGAGTAGAGGGCGGGCCCGGGTTCCCCCCAACCTGCCACTACAGAAACACCTCCTGGGAGGGGAAGTCAGGCCCCTGTCAGGACAGGAGGCTAAATGGTCCTGAAGTAAGCCCCCAGGTACAACAGAGACTGTGGGAGTTCTCTCACCAACCTCCTAGCTGGCCTATGATGAAAGGGCTCATTAGACTGTAACCCTGGCCCTAGAGAGAAGGGCTACGTGGAGGTCGCAGTGAGCCACTGAGACTAGCCTATGTTGCTTAGAAGCACGGGACCCACAGGGACAAGGCTGGAACTCTGCCGCAAAACATATATATAATTTTCTCCATTTCCAATTTTAGAGGTTGTTATAAATATTAAAAACTATATAGATAGACAATACAAACCTTTTTTGTCTTTGAAATCTGGTATGACTACATGTCTGATGTTAGAAAACTGATGCAGGAGCTATTTTAGGTCCCAGCTCCCCCAAGTTCCTATGGCCATTGTGCCCTGAAAGGGAAAGGATTTAGCCTCATTTCCTGTGATGTCATCATCCTTATTTTATCTCTGGATCAATCTCAATCTCATTTTGACAAAAACTGGGCATTTGCTACTGGCATGCCCTTTAGCATGCTAATCTCTGTGTTGCCTCTGCAACAGATAGCTCAGTGGTTTGAGTATTGGCCTGCTAAACCTAGGGTTGTGAGTTCAATCCTTGAAGGGGCCATTTGGGGATTTGCCCTGCTTTGGGCAGGGGTTGGACTAGATGATCTCTTCAGGTCCCTTCCAACCCTGATAAGCTATGATTCTATGCTGGCAGATATCACAGTGGGTTACCTTGGATTCCAAATCAGCTGCCAAACCTAGGCACAGTGTTAGAGAATGTGGAATCCGTGAGGAGAAACTGCTCCCTAAGCAGAGCCTTGCACATCACATCTCACCTGTGTCACACCGCAGTATGGCTCTAATGAAACATGACGGGGCTGTTCCTCCAGCCCTTTACTGCCATTCAGGCATCACACTGAGAGTATTTTAGGGAGAAATCAGAGAGCCTTCATATGAAGTTCAGTGCTTGGCTCAGGAGAAAGAAGCAGCGCAGGTGCTGGAGGACATTTTGAGCACATTCAAGAGAAAGTGCAGTTATGCAAGCTACGCCTTAACCTCTCAGATTGCATGTTGCCAGCTGCACAGCAGCAGAGGGTGGGCAAGGAATCTGGAGCAGGGACACAGCCAGGAAGGTCAGGTGCAGAGGGAGGCTGGCTAACAGAAGGAGGTTGACTGGGAGCCATGTGGAATAGCAGCAAGCACCCGTAAGAGCTACAGAAGGCACTAGTATTTGGAGCCAAGTGGGTGTCACAGCTCCACAGGATCTATGCTACACCCCAGCTTGTAAACAATCCCTTAGACAAACCTCTTCAATGTGCCAGCCCCCCAAGGGATCTCACTCTTCCTTAAGGGTAAACCAGGCAATCTCAATCTCAGCACCTCCACAACTGAGCATCCAGGCTCCAGCAGCCCTGCATCACACCATGAACTCTGCCCAATGAGTCCAGCTGAGACAGGCTCCCAGTCAGAGACTTCAACACTGTTCGGGGACCAGTGCACCTCAGCTAGCATTTGCAGTGACGCCAGGCAACCTTTCCAAAACAGAGCAGTGTTTATTAGCCAACTGGAATGCAGTGTCAGGAAGTCCTTAGGTTAGTGTAGGAAAATAAGGGTTAAATCATAGTCCTCTCTGGCCAACCCAGTGCTTCAACCAGCCATGGAACCGTTCTGGCTCTGCTGCGCTGACTCTCTGTCAGTCTCAGGTGACAGCTCTCTGTTGCTCCCAAAAGTCAACTCTTATTCTAGCCCCTGACACCTCTCAGGCCATTGTTCAATTCCTGCAGACCCATGTTGAGTTCACATGTCCACCTGCCAGAGCCTCCCATGGCGAGATATCAACTCTACAGTTCTCAGGGGCTCCCTCTGGCTTTGTGACTCCTCCACTGATATGGGTGGGTTTCAGCCAGTCCTTTAACAACCTGTTCATTCTATCCCAGACAGTCATGTAACAGACACACATCATGTCTCCTGCTTTGCCTCAAGAATAGCTTTTTAATCATTTTGCATCCATTGGGTAGCAATGTAAACTACCAAGGGAAACTGAGGCACACTTTAACACCATCATTACAATATTCAGAAAATTCCCACTTCGTCACATAAGGTTGAACCAAACCTGAAATTTTGGGGGTTCTCAATGAAAGAAGAAAACAGATTTTTTTTTTTATTTTTTTTTTTGAAACTCCACCATATGTGGTTTTCAGACCAAAATTTGCTCCTTATAACTGGCAGCAGCTGAGTGAAATTGACTGTCTTGTCAATTTCACTCACCAGCCCCCAGGGCTCCCAAGCCCATGTGTCAGAGGCTAACTGGAAACCCTGGTGTCTTCAGCCCCAGGCCCTTGGGAGCCCATCCCAGGAGCTCCAGGTTCCCAGCTTCATGACAGAGAGCCTGGATGCCCTGAGAGCCTCAGCTCCACTCAGGGTTCTCAGGGTTTCCAGGATCCCTGCTGCAGAGCTGCCAAACCTTTGTTAGAGCTGAGGTTCCATTCTGGAAATCCTGGAGCTCTGGCATTTCAGGCTACCCCAGAGCTGCAAGCCCTAAAAGTGCTGGAATCATGTGCCCTTGGGCAGTTTGCCTCATTGGTCAGTCCCAGAGCTGCGGAGCAGGGAAGGCCCTGAGGCTGGCAGGCTTCCTGCCCCATTGCTGTGAGCCCTGGAATGCCTGCAAGAAACCTGCCAGTGTTTAGGCAAAAATTTTCTCAAGTCTGCAGTAGATTAGATGAAACATTTCAGCCCAGTAAATTGGCATTTTCCAACTGGTCTAGTTGTGTGGCTGGTCATGCAGGGGAAAGAGCTGGAGGGTGAAACAGTGCAGGAGTTTAAAGGCCAAGGGAAAGGAATAGAAGTGGGTGGATCTCAGATGGCAAGGGAAGGAGAAGAGAGATTAATAGTTTCTCAGGCCAGAAGGGACCACTGTGATCTTCTAATCTGACCTCCTGTACAACAGAGTCTAGAGACTCAAAGGCGTGCAGTGCCAGAAAAGATTTTCAACCCTTTGGCTACGCACCCCCACTCCCATCTCCACCCCAGGGTTAAAGCGTTAAATAACTCTCTCTTACAAGGGGAAGATGCAGTAGCGAAAATGAAGGAAGAAATACCTCAGTATTTTAAATATAACCTAACCCTAGATGTAAGGGTGGCTGCGATTTCCAGTAAGCTAATGCAGTATGGCTGGGAAAGGATACAAGCCTAGAGAATGATTCACAATGAGATATTTACCTGACAAATTTGGCTTCATGCTGCTTATAGAATATCATTTTCTTCCAATATAGTCAGTTAGATAATAGGTTTTAATTTACAGATGGATCATGACTATTTGAAACTCAGACTGTGTGGCTTAGATGTGATTTATCAGATCAGAGTATTATGTCAGGCCAAGCTTTTCCAGAATGGGAGGCTGGGATCTGGTGGTCATGTCAGGCTGAACATGACTATGTTGCTGCTGCAGACTGCATGATCCCTCTCTGGAACAGCGAGCAGACTCTGTGGTTACAGCTTGTGTCTCTGTGTGGTCAGAGAAGCAAGCAGAGGCTGGGGACAGCCCTAAGGCCATGCTGGGGCTGTGCAAACAGGCACCAAGCTGAACCCAACTGGCCATCAGAACATCAGCAGTAGCCTTCATTCGGCTTCAGTCAAATGTGAACACTGAAAATGCAGGTGACAGGAGTGACAGATACAAGTCCTCTAGTAGCCTCTTTGCCAGCCACTGATAACTGGTTTCATTTGGGTTGGATTTTTTTTATACTCAGATACATTCTTCTTGGAAACCTTCAAATATCTGTCAACAGGAACTTTGCTCAGAGATTTCATGGTGATTTAACAGAGCATCTTCTATACGTACCTGAACCTGATTTACAATTCAGGGTTCCTAGGTTATCTGCTAATTACACTCACTGGTGCACAGTCAGGTTAGTTTGGGTTTGGGGATTCAGTTCTTAGAAACAGAGCACAGCACCTAATGAAAGTCTTTGTGGATGTAGAGGGGATCAAGAGAGATCATTACTGCATGCTGTGTCCAGCTCAGAGGTCTACATTTTAAAAAGGCTGTTGAAAGACTGGAGAGGGTGCAGAAAAGCACAAGAGATTTGAAATTCTGCTTTATAGTGAGAGACTTAAGAAGCTCAAGCTATTTATTTTTCCTACAGAAAGGTCAAGTGGTGACTTAATCATGGTCCACAGGTACCTACTAGGGACAGATTTCTGTATGTGTATTATAGGGGTGCTGAGAGCCATTGAACCAAACTATAAACCTCCAGCATTTCTAGTTCCAGCACCTATGCTGCTGAGTCAGGGATAAGCAATATTGAAAGCCAACTGACACAGGCTTAGCAAAAGGTTCCTAACTCAATTACTTTGTACTCACGAGATAAAGCACAGGAGAGCACAGATGATTTGGAAAACAGACTCTCCTGGGCAGCATATGCCTCTCTGTAGCTCACCCTTCCTTTGGGAGACCTTAGGGACCATCTGTGTTCAGGCAGGCAGGGTTCCCAGCAGCAGCTCCCCTCTGCTTGAGCTGGTGAAAATGGCCAAAGATCCACAGCAGAACAGCTCCCACCTTTTTGTAACCTCCCAGTGTGTTTGGTCATGTGGCTGCCTGATCAGTGCAAAAGATGACCACAGTCCCCTACCAGGTGATATTGTTTCCAGGTAACTTCTTCCAATAAACCAGCTCTCCTAGGTAGGAGCCAGCCTTTTGTCTATGTGAACAGAGGGCCATCCAGATTTAACAGCCCTTTATTGTTAACTCTGTGCCTCTATCCCTTGGCATTTCAGCCTGATGTGGAGGTAGGACAACAGAGAGGGTGAACCAACTCCCACATTCAAAATGGAGCTTGCAGTCTGACATGGATACACATAGATAGCCCCCAGGATCAACTAGTATTGTAAACTGTATATGGGCAGATTCCCCAGATCATCACATATGGGCATGCTGAAGATATTACTGGGTGAGGTTCTCTGGTCTGTGATATGCAGAAAGTCAGACAGTTCCTCTTGGCCTTAAAATCTATTAATCTGAATCACCACGTGAACAAAATAAAGCCATTCTGGGGCTTGCTGTTTGCTGCACAGCTGGAAGTGAAGAAGTCCCCAGATTTAGAAATGACATATGATATGAACAAATATTGTTCCCCATGTATTGAGCCAAATCTTCAGCCAGTGTAAATAGGTGTAGCTCCACTGACTTAAGCAGAGCTATGAAGATTGCAGCCAGCTGAGGACCTGGCACATTACATTTTTAATGTAGGCCTGAAGGAGACAAGAACAATGCCACTAAGAGTTAAAGAAAACTAATACCTTTCAACTGAGCACTTTGCTAAATCCCCTCACATAAGAATTCTCCACAAACAAAGAGCTACAGTGACGTCTCCTGTTACTAGGACTTCATTGCTCTTACAAAGTACACTGCAGTGTATAAAATAGATGCCGTGTAAGTATATGCTAAATAATTGAACTGCACTTACCAAATAAATGAGCAAAGTATTTTTATGCATTATGGTCTCAATTCAGGAAAGATCTTAAGCATTTGCTGAAAGTTAAGTAGGTGCGTAAGTCCATTGAAGTCAGTCCATATTTCCTGAACCTGAAAGCTTCTCCTACATTTGCTTTTGAATCTGGGTTTAACCTATTTGCTAATCTACAAAATTCAATAATTTGCAATGAGTCATATTAAGGCAAATGAGCAAGAGTCCTTTCTAATTGCATTTGAATTCATTTCCTTTAAAATGAGAAGTGCATTTAACAATATCACCAGACAGACAGTCTATTCAAAAAGAGTATCATCTTCTAAGTGGAAGGGAGCCCTTATTTTGTGCAGTTGTACTGCACACTTGCTGTTTTGATCTGGATTAACCCAGAATCATCTTATTTTCTGGATTCAAGTATCTTTTGATACCTAGAATGCAGCTATGTTCTTTGGATGCAAAGATGTCCTCCTTGTTTAAACATTCCTAAATTCTGTCTCTGTATCTCTGACTGTGGACTATCCTAGCTGGGGGATAGGGTCAAGGGGGAGTGCAGGGCAAAGCAGCTTTCCCTCTCCTGCCAAAAGCAGACAGAGATCCTTCTTTCTCTCTTGGGCTTCTGCGAGTGCAGCTGATGGTGAAGAACAAACTGAACATGAAGATGTGGCCAAAAGATCTAATGCAATCCTTGGATGTATGACTATGGGAATATCAAACAGGAGCAGGGGGGTGGTTGTACTGTACATGGCACCGGTGAAGTTATCACTGAAATACTGTCTCCAGTTCTGCTGTCCACACTTCAAAAAGGATGTTGAAATGTTGGAAAGAGTTCAGAAAAGAGCTACAAGGATGCCTGGCCTCTCGGTTGGTTTCCAGAATCTAACCTTTCTATGATTTAAAAAAGCAAGTCTCTAGCTGTTATGGTGGTAAAAAAAAGTCTGCAAAATGTGACCGATTCAGAGGCACCTCCACGAGTTTGCAGAGAGTGAGGTGTGATCTGCTCCATTCATTTCAGTGAGGACTAAGGCAGATGCCAGTGAAGATACCTCACATGTCAACGTTGTAAACTATTGCACTGCTTATTACAGCACATAAGAAAGGAGGAGGGTCATACCATGAAGATGGAAGGGAGGAAAGGGGGAGGGGGTGACTTTAGGTCGCCTTATGGAATGGAGAGAGAAGGGTTGGGGGGGGGGGCAGAAGAAGAGAATTTGAGACTTGGGGGATGAAGGAAAGGGGGGTTTGGTGAGAAAAAGTGAAGACTGGGGGAAAGGGCATTTGCAGG
Source organism: Chelonoidis abingdonii (assembly GCF_003597395.2). Lineage (NCBI taxonomy): Eukaryota > Metazoa > Chordata > Testudines > Testudinidae > Chelonoidis > Chelonoidis abingdonii. The sequence goes on along the minus strand of NC_133773.1, from coordinate 1,903,950 downwards.
AGGAGGGAGTCGGGAAATATGCAGGGAGGAAAGAGTTACTCTTAGGTGCTCAGTACTTTTGAATCTGCATCCTCGATCACTTCCACCAGCAGAGCTGCCATTCTCTGCAGGGGAATACAGCATGGTTTACATGGCCTCCAACTGGAAATTTATTTTCACAGCTGTCTCCCAGAGAAACATCCTCTGCTCAGAAGTGTCTAGCAAGAGGAGCAAACCTCCTGCCCCTGACAGCTGCTCCCCACCCCTTGTCCCACTGGACCCCTTCCGCCCAGATGCAGGCATTGTGTGAGCAGGTGGCTGCTGCCCAACTGATGCAGACATCCTGGCTTCTACCATCCAGAGCCCTTGATTCCCAAGAACAAATTGAACGTAGCACCACAGAATCTATGTGGGATGTACCATTATGAATGCAGAGTCTGAATCTGATTTCACATTGGAGAAACATTGCCAAATAACTCTGTTGAATTCTGGCAGAAGAGCAGGTCCTGGGTTCTACGGAAACCAGCACCTATGAGTTCATAAAAAGTTTTGGTCTCCGAGTCTCCTTCCTTGTTTCTCAGGCATTTTTATTAGACGCAGTCACCCTGCAGCATGTCTAATGGGACCTGGCAAATCATCACCCTTGGCATCCATAAGGATGAGTGCTTTGGAAAGATGATTCAGAATAATTATCTTGCTCCATGATAGCAGGATTTCCCTTTAGTCTGGATGCTGTGACCATGATTTACATAATCTTTTTCAATAGAATTAATATGTTGGAGTCAAGAGGGGATAAATAAATTATATCTCCAGCTTTCCATGAACAGTAACTCAAGTTCACAAAAGAACAGAAACGAAGGCAAAAGCTTAGAACATATGGTGTTGGCACCTGCAGCAATAAATTAGATTGCATGAATAACGAACAATGCTTGTCAGAGTCATTGCCCTTGGTTACACCTACAATTCAGTTACTCTCCATTAACTTGAATTAGGTTATATTTTGCTGTTGCAACTTCAGATCAGTGGGGTTGCACAGGTGTCGCTGGGGGTGGGATATGGTCCATTGGTTCTGTCACCTTCCTCAGGCTATTTCTTAAGACTTCTGAATGGTAAAACTCCAGTAAGAGAGAGAAATTGTTCTGAGTGCCAGAAGGGACTAGAACTAGGAGTGGATGAAATTAAATCAAGAAAAACAGAAGTCTCAATAACAGAAGCATGTTTTTCTCTGGCCTTAACAAATACATTCTTGCTCTAATCACAACCATTCAGAATGCAGTTGCACAGACCGTGTTCCTAGCTCAGCGCTTTGATCATGTCACCCCTCTCTTTGAATCCTCCCACTGGCTCCTCTTCTCAATCTTATCAAACATAAGCTACTTGTTTTCACTTTCAAGGTCCTTCAAAGCCTGTCCCCACCTACCTCTCATCTCTCACTCAGTATCAAAAGGTCAACTCTTGTCTCCAGTCAGCCCATGGTGTCAACCTTTATTGCTCATTTGTTAAATTCACAAACAAGCACCTTTGTGCATTCCCCCACTCTGCCCCTCATGCTTGAGAAGAGCCATTTCATTATCCTCCTTCAGATGCCTTCTTAAGAACGGCGGTATGGGGTCAGACCAATTGTCTATCTAACCCAGCATCCTGTCTTACAACAGTGGCCAGTGCCAGGTGCTTCAGAGCAAATGAACAGAACAAGGCAATGATCAAGTGATCCCTGTTACCCAGTCCCGGCTTCTGGCAGTCAGAGGTTTAGGAACACCTAGAACATGGGGTTCCCTCCCTGACCATCTTGGCCAATAGCCATTGATGGACCTACCTTCCACGAACTTATCAAGCTCTTTTTTGAACCCTGTTATACTTCTTGCCTTCACAACATCCCCTGGTACCCAGTTCCACAGATTGACTGTGCATTGTCTAAAACTCTCCTCTACCACAATGCCTACAAAAACTTAACAGTTAGGCTGTTGAGACCACAGCTGAACATGGTGACCAGTATTGTCTCATTGTTTCCTTGTACTTCCCCATCTGTCTGTATACATCTGTTGTCCCTTATCTCTGGGTACGTCTACACTTAAACCGCTACACTTAAGCAGCTCAGCTGTACTGATGCAGAGCTTCAGTGTAGACACCACCTATGCCAAGGGAAGGCTTCTCCTGTAGTGTAGAAAGTCCACTCCCTAAGAGGTGGTAGCTAGGTCGATGGATGAATTCTTCCATTGACCTAGCACAGTGTACATGGGGGGTTAGGTGGGCATAACTACATCTCTCAAGGGTGTGGATTTTTCACCCTCCCTGAGATACACAGCTATTCCGATGTGAATTCCCAGTGTAGACCAGCCCTCAGATTATAAACTCTTTGGACATGAACTGTCTTTACGTTCTGTGTTCGTACAGCACCTAGCAGAACAGGGTCTTGGTTCATGACTCTTAGGTCCTGTGATAACACAAATAATAAATAATAATTTGCAGGTGAGAGTTACTGAGGAGCTAATGAATCAAAGGTCAATAACAGGCAGAGGAGCTGTTGGCAGGGAGTCCCCTTGGATCGAGTGATCATGAGCTAATTCAGTTTAAACTAAATAGACAGATAAACAACAATAGATATGCAACTAGAGTCCTTGATTTCAAAAGGACAAACTTTTAAAAACCTAAAGGTAGTAGTCAAGGGAGCAGACTGGACCAGGGCCGCCGGGGGTGGGGGGGGAAGTGGGGCAATTTGCCCCAGGCCCCGGGCTCCACAGGGGCCCCCAAGAGAACGAGTGAGGCTCCTGCCCTGGCCCCGGCCCGACCCAACCCTGTCTCTGCCCCTTTTCCGGAGCCTCAGCGTATCCAGGAGCATCCCTGAACAGCGGTGCAGCATGGCTCTGGCGGGGCCGGAGCTCCACCTCGTTCAGAGCCGCGTGGTAAGGGGGCAGGGCTGGGAGCTCAGGCCCCGCTGGAACTCGCAGCCCCACCCCCTTACCATGCGACTCTGAGCTGGGAGGAGCTCAGGAGCCCCGCCAGAGTCATGCTGCACTGCTCTTCAGGGACGGCTTCTGGACACGACGCACTGAGGCTCCGGGTGAGGGGCCAGGGGGGTTGGCTAAGGGGCAGGGAGTCCCAGGGATAGTCAGGGGACAGGAAGGGGCAGAGGTTGGGGGCAGGCAGTGAGGGGACAGGGAATGGGGGGGTTGGATCATGGGTGTTCCGGGGGTCTGTCAGGACTCAGTGGGAGGGTGGATAGGGGTTGGGGCAGTCAGTGGACAGGGAGCAGGGGTGGGGTCCCCGGGTGGTGGTGGTGGGGGGTCTCTGGGGGACGGTGAGGGGAAAAGGAGCAGGATGGGTCGGGGATTCTGAGGGGGTCAGGCAGTCGGGGGGAAGGAAGTGGGTGGGTGTTGGATAGGAGACAGGGCCAGGCTGTTTGGGAGGCACAGCCTTCCCTACCCTAAAGCTCATTCAGCAGTTTGAGGCTTGCAGAAGAGCCAAGCTGTTAGCTTTTCCATTAGGGCCACCATCCCTTTCACTTCTCAAATGCCAAATTATAGTCTATATTTAATTTCAGTGCCATAGGGAGATTCATGTCAGGGGAGGGCAGCTTCATTTAAAATTAGCCACTGGGGGAGGGATCACATGAGACAAGCAATATCCTACACCACCTACCTCCTTCCCGACCCTACCAAGGGAGACACCCTTCCCCCTCCCCCGCATTCCCTGAGGCTTCAGAGAGGTTAATTCAGTGGTTCTCAAACTTTTGTCCTGGTGACCCCTTTCACATAGCAAACCTCTGAGTGTGACCCCCCCCCTTATAAATTGAAAACACTTTTTATATATTTAACACTATTATAAATGCTGGAGGCAAAGTGGGGTTTGAGGTGGAGGCTGACAGCTCGCGACCCCCAGTAATAACCTTGTGACCCCCTGAGGGGTCCTGACCCCCAGTTTGAGAATGAATCTGCAAAGCCCCATTTTGCCTTAGATGTGCTGAAGTCCTTTAGGTCACATTGAGTTCAGGGTTTTTGCTGCATGTTATAGTTAACGGGTTGGATTCAGTGATGGTGTAAGCAGGTGTAATGCCTTTGACAGCCATGGAGTTATACAAGGAATGAATTTGGCAGCCGATGTCTGAGGTTTAATACCGTCAGAATTTTTAGTAAGGCAAAATTTGTTATAAGGTAAGAAATGGTCCAGCTGCCTACCACATCATTTCCCTGACAGCAGAAAAGAGATCAGCACAGCCAGGAATGTTTAGATTTGCATATCAGAAGGGTAGCCGTGTTAGTCTGGATCTGTAAAAGCAGCAAAGAGTTCTGTAGCACCTTATAGACTAACAAACATTAGATTTGCATACACTACTTAGAAATCCAGATTTGGGTTGGGTGGGGAGGGGTTTTCTTCTATCTGTTTTGTCCCTGCAACCCTCGCTAAGCAGTAGAGGGGCACATTTCTGAGAAGGCGTAACTCACAATATGTTCAGGGGAACTCAGATTCTATTAGTGATTTCACACTTGGCACTGCAAACAACTTGCATTTTGACAAAATGAGAGATTTGTGTGTGTATGGCGGGGGGGCAGCTTGTTATGCAGTGGAAATAAATATGCACAAGTATAGGCCTGTCAATCACAGGTCACATGGGAAACTAGTAATCTCACCAAACCCATGCATTGCTTCCTCTCCGATATGATGTTTTCATGGGAAATGGAATGCAGAGACTAATTCTATCTGATAAACTGAACTATGGATACAACATGGCAGACTGAGTAATGCAAGTTGTGCATTGAAAAAAGCCAGACAAGAAGCTGTTGTAAATGCAACTAGCAATGTGTGCCGATAGGGAATGGTCTTTCACTTGCTGCACAGATTCAAAAAAACAGTTTTGAATCTGAATGCTCGATATTATTTCTTTGTCAAACCTATAGAAAAATGGATTCATGAATGTAGGGAACACTCCAGATCTGGGTACGTCCAGACAACACTTACTCCTGTGTGTATGTCTGTATAATTGAGAGAACCTAACTTGAGAGAGAGACTTCCTCCTTTTAGCCCATATTTCCATTTTCAGTAGTGGCAGAAGCTCTTTTGTCCCCCCACATACATGCTTAGGGGTCACAGTTCCAGCTGAAATTCCTAGTCCCTGTGTATGCTGCCTGACAAGTGAATGCACATGAGAATGAATGACTGACAAAATGTCATTTATTTTCACTCTGTCAGTGGCTGGGAAATTGCATGACCAATTATTATTCCTGAATTAGTGGGTGACCAAGCAGTCAGATGTTACAGTTAAAGGCTTAATTGTATCTTCCATTTTCCTTAAAGAAAATAATTGTATCTTGCAAGAAAATAGGAACGAGTCAGATTTCAGGTATTTATAATTCCAAAGGCTTTTCACACACATACTCTACAGTGCTTGGATGAATCAGACTTTCACATCACATTGAAACTGAAAAAACTGAACTAACCCCTATAGCAAAATTGAATACAGCTATGTAACCTGGAAAAACTTGGGTCCCCCTGTAAAATATACTTCAGATTAAGTAGAGCTGTATGGAAACATGAATGGTCATATATTGCTAGTAGATCTTGTGACAGACCCAGACCAGTTGGGTGCAGGAGTCTGGTCCTGTAGGTATCCAGGAAGTGGACGAGCTAAAGGACCTCCCCTCAGCCTAAGGGGAGGATCCACAGGTCTGTGATACCAAATAATTCCTGGGGACAACTAATGAGATAACAGGAACAGGAGTGAGGTCACAGGGCTAAATGAAGAGAACTGGACAGGGACACCTAGAAGAGACAGCGCCCACTGCTCCACAAAGGTGTCAAGGGAGCTAGCAGACGCCGCCCAGAGGAACTCTGCCTGGATGCGTGAACGGATGGAGGAGCGGAAATAGGCCCCAGAGTCGCAAGAAACTCTGTCGGCCAACCTCCTCTCCCTGGTTTTCTAGATGGCCATTTTGGCCAGGGCCAAAAGGAGGTTGACAAGGCGTTCCCATGACTTTGTGTGGCCATGGACAGGAAGTGCATGGATGAACAGTTGAGGGGAAAAGTGCAACCAAAAATAAATAATATATCCAAGAGGAGCCGGAATAGGGGCTGCAACCTGGCATACTCCAGTTATACGTGTGCCAGGGTCTCCCTCATGCCACAAAAGGGGCAGGTGTCTGGAACTGTGCCAAGTACATGCCCATGCTCATGGCTCCATGAAGGATCCACCAGCTGACATCCCCAGTGGGCCTTGGGACCAGGATGGAATATAGCCTGAGCCACTGGGGCGCCTCACCCTCCAGAGACTGCAGGAGGTCCCACCACTTTGTGTCAGGGTAGGACGTGAGGGTGAGGACACGAAGGGTGTGGAGCACGAGTGTGTACAAATGTTTTCATAGTGTGGTCTGGAAATGAACTGGCTGCAACTCATGCAGCTGGCTCACGGTAAAGGGGTTGGGTGGCCTGGCAAGTCCAAAGGGGAGGGGCCCGATGAAAAGGTCCAGAGGGCCTGGGGTGGAGGGTGGGTGGGGCGTGCCCTCTTGCAAGATCCAGTTGAGGTAGGCCCTAGCGGTGGGCAGTAAAGCGGCCCTCACTTCCTGAAGTACACGCCGGGGAGTATGAGGTCTGGAGAGCCCCATGCGCCGAGCGAGCACCAGGGGATCCAGCCAGTCTCCATGGTCGTAGTCCAGGAGGTCTCTGTCTCTGGTGAGTTCTGATGGATCATCGGGGCTGGCAGTCACACGCCTCTCCAGCTCTAGGATCTCCCATTACAACTGCTCTATCGTCACATCTCTCCATCAGCTGACACCCCGGTTGTAGTCATGGCAGAAGAGCCAGGCACCGCTGCCTTCGCCTGGCCAGCCAGAACTCCCGGAAGGATGCCATGAAGCCCACAACCTCCAACAAGCTTTTATTAATCATAGAATATCAAGGTTGGAAGTGACTGCAGGAAGTCATTTAGTCCAACCACCTGCTCAAAGCAGGACCAATCCTCAACTAAATCATCCCAGCCAGGGCTTTGTCAAGCCAGGCCTTAAAAACCTCTAAGGAAAGAGATTCCACCACCTCCCTAGGGAACCCACTACACTGCTTCAACACCTTCCTAGTGAAAAAGCTTTTCCTAATATCCAACCTAAACCTCCCCCACTGCAACTTGAAACCATTACTCCTTGTTCTAACATCTGGTACCACTGAAAACAGTCTAGATCCATCCTCTTTGGAACACCCTTTCAGGTAGTTGAAAGCAGCTATCAAATCCCCCCTCATTCTTCTCTTCTGCAGATTAAACAATCCCAGTTCCTTCAGCCTCTCCTCATACGTCATGTGCTCCAGCCTTTTTGTTTGCCGCCTTGATGACTGCTTTCAATTTTTCCATCATCCTTCTGTAGTTGCTGTGGGCCCAAAACTGGACACAGTACTCCAGATGATGGCCTACACCATATTCGAATAGAGGGGCCTCCGTCTCTATCTGCTGGCAATCGCCCCTACTTTATTACAGCCTCAAATGCTGCTTCTTGGCAACAAGGGCACACTGTTGACTCATATCCAGCTTCTCGTCCACTGTAACCCCTAGGTCCTTTTCTGCAGAACTGCTTCCTAGCCATTCTGTCCCTAGTCTGTAACAGTGAATGGGATTCTTCCATCCTAAGTGCAGGACTCTGTAAGTGCCAATAGGCTGGCCCCAGCCTTTCCGCGCAGAGAGAGGCCGTCATGGGCCCTAGGTGGTGATCTGAGACTGGGGCCTGCCAGATGCTGGAGGAGTGGACCCGTGAAAGGTGACAGCATGAGAAGTAAATGCAGTCCAACCAGGAGTGGTGTGACCGATGGGCCTCCACCCAGACAAAGGTGAACATTGAGACGTTGTCCGGGTGGTGGTCGCACCAGACGTCTACTGAGAGTGACAGTCGACAATCTCCCTGAGGACATCCGTGGTGGCGAGACATCGCTCGGTCCCCGACCGGTCCCGTTCCTCCAGGGTGGTGTTAAAGTCCCTGCCCAGGACCAGGCACTCATGAGGATCCAAGGAGCCGAGGAAGGTGGACGCCTAGTGAAAAAAATGCAGCCACACTGGGCCCGATGTCAGGATGTAAACATTGATGAAATTGACCACCAGCCCCTCCATGAGGATCCAGAGGTGCAGGAGGTGGCCTGGCACAGCCTCAGCGACCCCCAGCACCTCGGACCATAGGTTGGAGGAGAACAGGGTGGCCACCCCAGCTGAAATGGTGGTGAGGTGGCTAAAATAGACCCTGTCCCCCCACGCCAGCTGCCAACTTACTTCAGCGGCTGGATCCTTATGGGTCTCCTGCAGGAAAATGACAGAGTACTCCCCATCCCAAAGGAAGGAGAGCACCTGGTACCTGCGGAGACCCATCCTACAGCCCCGGGTGTTTAGTGTTGCGAAGATGATGGGTGCCATGGGGAGGCCTGGTGGGGATCCTTGCCAGCAGAGACACTCAGGACCCCCGTTGGGCCATGCAGCAAACCATGACCTACCTCGCAGGTGAGCAAAGAAGCCGCAGGCCCGCTGGTAGGCCAAAGCAACCTGCCTCCCAGTCCCTTTACCCTCCCCCAGAATGGTCTCACAGCCTGGAGGATTTCATGAAAGTCCCCCCAGAGCTGGAGCACGAGCTGCACCTTGTTCCGGGACCCACAGGCATCCTGGAGAAACTCTTACAGCTCCTCTCACAGTCTATCAGGGGCAGGGTTACAGGCCCCTGGTTGTCCTCTAGTGGGGCCCCTGTCAGAGCCCCATGGCCTAGTGAGATGGGCAGGCAGGGGGCGGACCCTGGCTTGGTGCCCCATGTGCCGGCACCATACAGCCCACCCCAGCCCCCAGCTCAGTGGGAGGCGGCAGAGGGAAAATAGCAGCCCCTATGGGGTCGGGACAGGGAAACACAAAGGCTGCTCCCTGGGGGTCATCCTATGGGAAGGGAAAGGAGACAGCTCCAGGGGTTGCAATAGCAGAATGGGAGGTGGAGGAGAAGGGGCCGGGGTCGGCATCAGGGGCAGGGCAGGGGGCAGGAGCAGGGTTGGGGGTGGGGCGGAAGTGGGATCGGGGGCCCTGGCAGCCGAGCCACCTGGAGTGGCACCTCTTGATCAGGCTCAGAGATCCATGGAGTGGGAAGGGGGCCCTCAACGGCACTGGGCTCGTGTTCCAAGGCAGGTCTTGTGGACACGGCATCAATAGATGAGGAAATGCAGTGAGGCCACCTCCCGGGAAGGAGGTCAGCTGCCCCACATCAATGAGAGATGCCCCTGATGACTCAGGTCCCAGCTGTGTGGCACTGGCCATCGCCTCAATGGGCTCGGCAGCCATTAGTGGGGGCCATCCATGGCTGGGCCGGTGGAAGAGTCCAGGGGTTCCTCGGAGGTGGGAGCAGAAGCAGCAGTTAGGGGGAGAGAGCATGGGGAAGCGGGGGCCTGGGTGAGGTTGCTCAGATCGAGGCCCGCTGGCAGAGAGTCATCCTCCCCCTGCGTTACTGAGGTCAGACCCAGGGCCTTGAGCTCCTCAAAGATGGAGGGGAAATCACCACCCACCACTCCAGGGACCTCCTCCCCGGCACCCAAAGCGACTCTCACCTCAGATCATTCAGGGAGTCCAGGTGACAAGGGGGGCAGGAGGGGTTTCACTGGGGGGTCCCCCAGGGAGGGACTCCGGAGGAGGGGCAGTGCTACCCTCCATTGCTGCCATGTCATCCCCAGCCAGCTCTAGCAGATGGGATACACCCAGAGGCAAGGCAGAAGGCTCAGTGTTGGTGGCCCCCTTCCTAGTCTTTCGGGGGGCCTCCGCATCAGATGGAAGGAGCAGTGCTTGAGCCTTCCCTTCCGTTTGTCCCACTTCCCCTGTACTTGGACCCAGCCCTCCATGGCATCATCCGTGGGCTGGTGGACAGAGTCGGGCCGGGTGGTAGGGGTAGCAGCACTGGAGCTCGGCGAGCTAGGAGTGGGGCAGCATGGGGGAGGGAAGATTCCCCTTCTCCCACGCCCGGTGGTAATCCTGCCACACCCTCCTACATAGGCCCCGCCAGACTACACGCAGTGGGGGCGGGGCTTTCCCACTTGTCTGGATGCACTGGGGGAGGTGCCCCCAGCACCTGAGTGGGAGCAGTGGTGGGCTGGGGAGGAGGAGGGGTGGCTCTGGGCAGCCAGGGGCGCCGGTGATGCCAGGCTAAGGGGCAGTCCCTCTGGATGTGCCCCGTCGCCCTGCAGAGGTAGCACCGGGCCTCCCCCATAGCATAATGAACCTGGTAGCGGGCCCCCTGGTAGGGGACCAGGAAGGCCCCTCGAGTGCCTCTCCATCACACACTGCCGGCCGCAGTTGAAGCTGCACTTTCTAGCAGAACAAGAGGACATGACGGAGAGCGGGGTCTTTTCAGCCCAGCAGGAGAGGGCTGACAACAGAAATTGGTTTCCCCAGGGCAGAGAAGGTGGTTAACAGGGAGGCAGTAGGGAGGAACAGAGGTCAGGACCAACCAAAAGCCCAGGTCCTCCAGCGGCTCTAGGGGGAAAAACATGCCCCCCACCACCAGGCTCTTCTCCACCACCTCCTGGGCGGTGGCCTCTGATACCAGGAAGAAGATGACCTTCCCGTACATTTTGCAGGCTGCCACGATGGCCGTGGGTCCCACCACCCTCGCCAACTCCTGCACGTAGGTCTCCACATGGGGCGAGGCGGGCACCAGGAGGCAAAGGACGCTGTGCTTCCTGGTCAAGGTAGGAAAGGGCCCCCCCAAGGGGCTGCAGCAGGAGCAACAGCACTGAGGGTTGGGGGATCCAGCAGCCAGCCAGCAGGTAGCAGAGAAGTGGGGGGAGTTGTCTGGGCTAGCAAGGGGAGTTGCTGGAGGAGGAGCAGCAGCTCCAGCAGCAGTTGCCTCCCATCAAGCCAGAGGGCTATAGGAGAGCCACTGAGGGCCGATCTGCTGGCCACTGGAGAGGCAGCAGTTTCCTGTTCCCTTAGTGACCAGGGCAGGGGCTGCCTTAGAGCAATCAGGAAACTGCTAGAACCAATTAAGCCAGGCAAGCTAATTAAGACACCTGGAGCCAATTAAGAACATACTAGAATCAATTATGGCAGACAGACTAATCAGGACACCTGGTTTAAAAAGGACCTCACTGCAATTAGTGGGGGACACACCAGGAGTGAGAAGGCATGTTGCTGGAGGACTGAGGAGTACAAGCATTATCAGGCTTCAGGCAAAAGGTCCTGTGGTGAGGATAAAGAAGGTACTGGAGGGAGGCCATGGGGAAGTAGCTGTCATGCAGCTGATACAGGGGACATTGTAGACAGCTGCAATCACAGGGACATTTAATATTAATAAGTAGGGTTGCCAATTTTGGTTGAACATATTCCTGGAGGTTTCCATTACATGACAATCTTTAATTAAAGATTGATCTTTAATTCCTGAGACTCCAGGGCAATCCTGAAGGGTTGGCAACCTTATTAACGAAGCACATGAAGAGAAGAAATTATTTAACTGCCTATACATCAATGCTGGGAGCCTGGATAACAAATGGGAGGAATTGGAATTGCTTGTTTATGAGCATAAATTCAGTCTAGCTGGTATTACTGAGACCTGGTGGGATGAGTCCCATAGTTAAAACGTTAAAATCAGTGGTTATCACCTTTTTGGGAAGGACCTTGTCCTAACGGATAAAGAGGAACTGCTCACAGAACTAAAAGTTAATGGTAGATTAGGTACAAGTGATCATCACTTTATCACACATACACCTCTACCTCACTATAACGCCACCCGATACTACACGAATTCAGATATAATGCGGTAAAGTAGTGCTCCAGGTGGGACTGCGCACTCTGGTGGATCAAAGCAAGTTCAGTATAACGCGGTTTCACCTATAACGTGGTAAGATTTTTTGGCTCCTGAGAGCAGCATTATATCGAGGTAGAGGTGTATAATGTGCAAACAGAATAAAGTCCAGACCAGTAATATATATATAAGTGGTGCTTTAATAGGGCCAGTTTTACAAGGCTGAAAACAATTATGAGCTGTGATGGGGTGTACACCCTGCACAAGGCCTGAAGAGGTAAATTAGGTCAATTAAACTTGGACTGCACCTGAAGCAAACCTAAGGAGTGCTAGGGCACCACTAAGATTCTCAGAACTTCTGCTCAGCTGCCACCTAACCCTGTAAGCACCTCCACTTCTGCTGGTGAAGTCCCCAAGCTGCCTATGCTTCTGCCACTGTGTCACCTAATGCCTGGTGCTGCCAAGCTGCTTGGCACCTCACTTCTGGCACAGCTGCTGCGGGACTTTCCCACTAGGCGTTCCCTTGCCTATCTCCTCTCCAGTAGGCTGGCTCAGAGCATGTCTACCAGAGCAGGCCTTTCACAAAGGCAGCCAGTGTGACTGGATCAGGTACTTCGGCATTTGGCTGCACGTATCCCATAGCACATGAACAGTCCAGTGGTCAGGACATCAGCTGAGATGTGAAAGGCCCAGCTGTGAATGCCACACTGCTGGATTTGGCGCAATACCGTCTCCAGGGGAGCGCCCGAATCCCCAGGCTACTGAGACTCTCTCCTGTTGAAGCGATTCCACTTTGTGTTAAATAGTCAGTCGCAGTGCTCTAACCATCAGGCTAGAGAGTCACTCAGCTGGGATGTGAGACCCAAGTCCCTGCTCTACTGAATTCAATGGGTGCCCAACCGCTCAAGGTCCCATTGTGCTGGACACTAGACAAGCCTCCAGGGCGAATTTTACTGCCTGACTTAAAATGAGTGACTGTTAACAGGGAAAGGTGAGGAGGGAACACGAGGAAAGTAGGAGTAAGAACATGCTTTCATCTAGGCTAGCTCTGTGCATAGCTTGACGGCCTTCTGTCTCCAGGGTGGTTTAAGTTCCCTTCTGGCTCTGAGCTATGCTGCAGTGGCGCGATTGCCGAGACTGTGTATAATGGCTGTGTGAGTGTCCACATGCTTGCTTGAATTTACCTTCTACCTTTTCATCTAAGCAACCAGTGTGTGCACCTTCTTTCATTAACTTAAGCTGGAGCAGTAGGCAGGCACAGGTCGGGCTGGTGGGTTGGGCATAGAGATGAGGCAGAAGCCTCAGCATTCTAATCTGGGCTCAGATGCCAACTCCTTCTGTAGCCTTTGGTAAGTCATTTAACCTCTCTGCCTTACTTCGGCCATCTTCACATGGATGTAATGATACTTACTTACCTGCCTACCTCACCAGGGTATTGTGAGGATAAATTGTGTAATACAATTACTTTAAGAGGAAAGGTGCTGTAACCTCACCAAGTATTATTAGCTAGAGTTGATCCAATACAGCAAAAACAATGTTGAGTGCTTATTAGAACTTGAGGGAGATGTTTAGTTCTGCTGTGCTCATGCTACTTTTATGAGCATTCCTGTCAATGTTTTTTTGTTTGCTTGAACATCTGTAGAATGGCTGATATTTACATGAAGAGCCATGTTCATATGCAAATCAGTGTACATGCACAAATGAGTATTCACTCTTCTCCTGTTTGCAGCATTTCAGTCCTTCAGTCAGACAGCAGAAACAATACTATGTGAGTTAGGTGGACAATCACATTCCATGAACAGCAAATAGTCAAAGTGAACAGTTTGCAAACAACCCAATGGCTGACATTTATTTGCATAACTGCAAATACATTCTTTAAAATCGGTCTCTGTGGCTCAATGCATGGATAATTCCTTCACAAGGAATAATCTGAACAGCTCTATCTTTAGCCTTGTCATGTCTATCACCTGGCTTCCCTTTCATATTTTATGATTCCATAGTGACATGAAAGAAATACGGTCTGAATAATTACGACTTCCTTCCTCCTATACTCAGCACTTTAAAAAGGTACCCAGAGCTGTAGTGCTAGACTGTCACTAGACTAGTATAGATGGTCCTGATTCAAAGCCGAGCAACTGCAATCTTTCCATTGACATCAGTGGATTGTGAATCAAGCCTGCTATACTGGAATAACTCCCTCTGGTTCATGTTCTCTAGCTCTGCTTACACATCCCCACAGTCCCATATTATGCCAAAGTTTTAGTCAGACCCATCCCTTTCCCAGATCTTTGCCTACTCAGTGTTTTGAAGCAAGGAACTATTGAGAATATATTTTAATGGCTTGGAATGTAATTACTGAACAATACAGCTCTACATGGAGTTCACAGAACAGTGAATAAAGGCGAGCCAGTCAGATGCTGTCGTTAATCACCAACCTTTCAGAAACGTTACATAGTTCCTCCCAAGAGGCCATTAACTAGGAAACTTGGTAGTCATGTACCACACTCCATGGAGTGACTGCTTAGACGTGTGTTTGTGTCTAGAAATAGGTGCATTTTATAATAGTCTTCATATGTTCTGTAAAACTTCCTAAGATGAATATGCACATCCGTTTGTATGCCCTCCTTTAAAAACGGTCTAATTTGTGTCTCTGTGGGTTTTCTATTGCGTCTGTTAGTGCAGTGCATGTGTGAACATGTCCCAGTGTTAGACAGGCAAGTATAGCAAGTATGTTCTAATACTGAACACAATCCCCTTTTCCAACAATCTGTCCAGAAAATCACAGACACTGAGCGCTGTTCTGTAATTCATGCTTTCCTTCTCCTTAGTTCTGCCCTTGAAGCACCGGTCAGTGGTTGATTGAGTGATGATGCCATTGCCAGAGTGGCATTATTGGGTTCTGAGATGTCAGCCTAGTTAAATAATGCATGGGGGTTGGCTTGAACCCCAATCCTGGATCCAAACAGACTCAAATACTGGAGAAATTGGCACTGGATCCACATCCTGCCCTGAACTTTAGGGCGCATCCCATCTGTCATAGGAGGCCTGTTGTGTTTTCAATGCCCTTGGCCCCCCGGTGAGATTTCTAGGTGATGTTGCAGTGCCACAAAAACCAGCACTCTTGATCAGGATCCAGGAGGTCATAGAACACTGTTCTGCACTGGCTCCTCGTTTACGGATTTGTTCAGAGAGGGGGAGATAATGATGTGTGGCTGAAAAGGCTAGATCAGTGCTTTCTCTAAGTTGTTAATGAGTTGAGCAATGGCTGATCTCAGCTGAGGGCTTGTTCATGTCCCTGCACTGAAAAGGATACTGAAAACCCCCTTGGAGAAAGCCTGTCAAACATAAATATATCCAAGTGCTGCTCAGAAGAGCAGAGACAAATCTTACTCCCCCACCCATGAACCAGCCTGCCCAGATTTCATTCCACAGCTGTGTCTTTGCACGTTGCCACTGTGCACATAACACTGCACATTAGACGGTTGTTTCATAAAATGAGCCTTTTATAAATGCTTTTTGGGCAGCAACAGGAGAGAGCTATTCAAGGCGCTTATTACTGGGGTGTCTCATTCTGTAATTAGCAGAGCCCTCTGTGCTACTGCTGAATGCTAAGTTGGACAAAAAGCAGAAGGAATGCTGCAGGCTGACCAGAAAAGTCAATTTATCAGGTGCCCCAGAGGAATGAAAGGAAGAGGTACTCATTAAGTGATCCAACCCTTGTCGCCCATTCCCAGCTTTTGGCAAACAGAGGCTAGGGACATCATCCCTGCCCATCCTGGCTGTGACTGGATCCCCGGATCCGCTGTGCCCCCTGAACTCTCCAGCCTGGGCTGTCTCCTAGATTGCTTTGCTAGTGACAACAGCACCTGGAGGGGTTTGCTGCTTATCACTCAGCACAACAGCATGTTGAGCCCCACACAACCAGCTAGATTACATGAATGCTCCCAGAGCCACTCATGAATCACACAGGGAAAGGCACCAGCCAAATCCCCCCCAGCTCCCAGCACTGTACCTTGGGAATATACTGTTTTGCACTGCTCAAGATGAGCAGTGGAAATTTATTAATTGGTTCACAACTTCATCAATGGAAAGTGGATATACACCAGCCTTTGCAAACCTGAGCAGATCACCAGTGAGTTTGCCTGAAGTGTTTGGTAAAGATAAACAGTACAAGAAGTTTACTGACTACAAAAGATAGATTTTAAGTAATTATAAGTGATGAGCAAAAAGTCAGAGTTAGTTACCAGAAGAAATAAAATATAAGCACACAGTCTAAACTCTCAACCCTATTAAACTGGGCAACATCTTATTAAGCAGTTTTCTCACTCCACTGGATATTGCAGTTCATAGTACACAAGTTTATCCTTGAAACCTGGGCCAGTCTCCTCTGCTGAAGTCTTCAGTGAGTGTCCTTGTTGCTTACAGCATAGGTGGGGGCAGGAGAAAGGCCCAGCATGTGGCCACTCTGTTCTGTTTTATACCCGCACTGCCATGTGCTTGGAGAACACAAGGCCAGGCAGGCAAGGCTGATCAATTCCCCTGGTGTGGCCCAATTCAAGTAAGACATTGAATTGTAGCTCCCTTGCTGGACATTGGCTGGTTATGTCTGTTCAGCACCCACCTGGGTGTTGGTTACCTCCCTGGTCTTTGTCTCTGGAGAGCTAGTATCTGGGTGTGTCCCAAACCCCCAGCATATTTTAGTGACAACCATACAACACATTCTCATAACTTCATATGCATTGATGATACACATATTTAGATAGAAAAATGACTTTCAGCAGGTCATAACCTTTCCCCTCATACCTCACATGGCCTGCTTTATACGCAATATCACCATTATATGTAAATGAGGAATATGAGGGCTACAGGGCATTCCCCCAAGGTATAGAATGTCACACTGGCTAATAGCCATTGATGGACCTATCCTCCATGAACTTATCTAGGGTTTTTTTTTTAAACCCTGTTATATCTTGGCTGTCACAACATCCTCTGGCAAGGAGTTCCACAGACTGACTGTACCTCATGTAATCACCTGGACAACTGCCTCCCAAAACTCCCCTACTAGCCGCTCCTGTTCACTAGCTACTTTGGTCGCTTAGAAACTGGTTTTTCAAAACCCTGGTCTTCCTGAGTAGCCCCATGACCTGCTTAAGGGTTGATGGGATCAAACTCTTGTTATGAAGCTCTCAGCCTTGCCTAGCCAGCTGCCAGTGGCAGATTAACAAATTTGCTGCCCTCAAAAAATTGCCCCCCCTCCCACACACTAGCTCACCTCTGCTCCCCTGCGGCAAGCCTGGGAGGGAGTGGGGAGAAGGAGAGTTGCAGTGCACTCAGGGGATGGCAGCGGTGGAGCAGAGGTGAGCTAGGGAAGGAGCGGTTCCCGCCCCCCCGGGTTACTCCCCGAGCCCGCAGGCCCCAGCTCACCTCTGCTCCGCTCCTCCGAGTACTGCTTCTCGCTTCTCCCTCTCTCCCTCCCTCCCAGCACTTTCATGCAGCAAGCCTGGGAGGGAGAGGGGAGAAGGGGAGTTGTGGCAAGCTCAGGGGATGGTGGAGGTGGAGTGATGGTGAGCTGAGGAAGGAGTGGTTCCCGCCCCACCCCGAAGAGTTACTCCCCATGCCCGCAGGCCTCAGCTCACCTCTGTTCCGCCTCCTCTGAGTGCTGCTACTTGCTTCTCCCTCCCTTCCAGGGTTTTCGCACAGCAAGCCTGGGAGGGAGGTGGAAAGAGGGAAGCACAGCGCGCCTGGAGGAGGAGGCAGGCAGGGGATTTGGGGAAGGGGCGGAGTTAAGGAGGGGGTGTGAGCACATTTGCCACCCTTCGGCCTAGGCGATAATATGCCGCTGCCAGCTGCTAGGCTTAGCACACGGCCACCCAAACAAACAGACCACACTGTATATTTCAGTTCAGTAGCAAGCACACCACAAACACACACACCAGGCAACAAACTTACCCCCAGGGTCACATAATCGGTCCTCCTTCACCTGGAGAAACATCATGGAACCCCTCTACTTAAGCCAATTGGCTCAGGGTGGGTGTAGGCACCAGGATCTGGTCCTTACTGAAACCACATCCCTCCTTCCCATTACACTTTCCCATAGAATGCAAAGAAGGAATCATTCAATTAAACTAACAGCAGCTAAACTTAAAGCAAATAAAAGTAAACATTACTTTATACTGTGTAGTCAGCCCATGGAATTCATTAGCGCAGGAGGTCCTAGAGGCAAATACTGTTGCTGTATTTATAAAGAACCAGGTAGTTTTATGACCAATAGCACATAATCATGTTGCTGTCAACCCTCTGCAGCATGCTGTCAGCGGATTGTGGAGGTTACAGGGGAAGTTCTCCCTACACACAGCATTGCACAGCTGGCTAAGTGCATGAGTGGTAAAGGAGGAATTGCCTTACCATGGAGCATCTGCTGTTGGTTCTCTGCTGGAGGCAGGATATCTGACATGACATAGACCAAGTGCTGCATGATCTGGGATGGCAAATCCTATCTCCCTTTGCAGACTATCAGACTAATGTACTGGATTAAATGGAAACTTACAGAACTGACACGTTCCAAAATTGATGCAACTGCCACCATAAAAGTATCAAAAAAAACTATTTTCCAGGTGAAAATTGTTCTGTAAATATTCACTTGAAAAAACTATGCATATCTTCAGCCTCCTGGCCACACTGTGTGCGTGCACTTTCCGTAACTATTCTCATCAATGAATTTTTCTTTCAGGAATGTTTGCTCAGAGAGTGGCATTTAAGTGAATATTAAAGAACAATCACCCCAGACAAAGAGTTAGCAACCTGAGGTCTAATCCCTTCTATCCCATCAGTTTCCCCATCTATAAAATGGAAATAATATTGTGATTTGTGTTAATCGGTTGCTATAGAACACTGTCTAAGCACAAAGTATTTATTAATATTGAGTGATTTCTTTATTAAGTGCTAGTGTTTGAACCTGAAACCTGATTTTAAGGGCTACTTTTATCTACTCTGGTAACCAAAACAGGTGACCTACATGTCCAATCAAAAGGAAACCACAAAGCCTAGTTTTGACTGCTTGCTAATGAGCTACAAACAAAGAATTACTCGAGTAATAAAAGTGTCAGATTCTCATTTGGACCCATTACCATAGTGAGTGAGCCCCTCATCTTTCGCGTACTTATCCTCACACCGCTACGAGGCAGGACCTTGCTCTGACCCCCATTGCACAGATGGGGAGTGAAGCACAGACAGACTATGAGTATGTCTACACTGCAGTTAGACACCTACAGCTGGTCCATGCAAGCTGGCTCGGGCTGTTGGGCTGTTTCATTGCTGTGTAAACTTCTGGGCTCGGGCTCAAGCCTGAGCTCTAGGCCCCTTCAGGGTGGGAGGTCCCAGAGCTTGGGCTACAATCTGAGCCTGGAAGTCTACATTGCAATTAAACAGCCCTGTAGCCAGAGTAATGTGAACCAGAGTCAGCTGGCACAGGCCAGGGGTGGGTTTTTATTTGCAATGTAGACCTACCCTTACCCAGTTTGTGAAAGCACTGGAAACTGAACCTGTGCCTGCCAAGTCCCAGGTTAGTGCCCCAATCACAGGGTTATTTTTCCTCTCAAAGCTAAGTAAATCGTAAGTCTTTGGAGGCTGCTAGTGCCTGGATCACAACTAATCTGAGTGAGTGGGGGTGCCAGGAGCTAAGAGGGGTGTGTACAAAAAGGCAAACTTTGCACACTAACTCCAGGCTGCCCTCTAGCTGTGGGTTTAGGGATTGTGGATTCAGGGGAAGGAGAAAAATTCCACCCCACAGTATCCCCCAAGCTGCGGTTGTC
Organism: Chelonoidis abingdonii; assembly: GCF_003597395.2. NCBI lineage: Eukaryota > Metazoa > Chordata > Testudines > Testudinidae > Chelonoidis > Chelonoidis abingdonii. Next base: position 1,884,434 of record NC_133773.1, on the reverse strand, counting down.
CGGGCTTTATCTCAATATTATTGTGCCTTGATGCAGCCAGGGGCAAGGATTTGGGTCTAACAAGTATTTTTGGTGTATGGGTTTTATTCTTAAAGCAACTGTCCAGTTAGCTCTGTTCTGAAAACCTTTGACTTGTGAACATCCAGGTATCCTGTAGCTTCTGGGCCTGGTCAATTTTATCTTCTGGGCCCTCCAATTTTATCTTCTCATTGTTTTTTATCCTGCCTATCCCCACGGTGCCCAGGCACTTCCATGTAAAATCAGCAATAGTAGACTCCCTGGAGACTGGCATGGTTCCCTTCTTGGGGTTAAAACTCTGTTTGGAGGTGGGTTGGGGTTTTGCTTTTGAAAATTTTATAAATTTACTTTGGCGTTGTTTCAGGGTGGTTTGTTTTAGACATATTTGGGGCAGAAGGCTGGGGTGCCATTTCAGATTTTGGTGGGAGGGGCAACTTTAACTGTGATTCCAGGGGCTACCTAGGCACTTGAAAACTCTACTTTTTTTGACAGATAACTTAACAATTAGCTGACGGAAGCACCGTATCTAATTCCTATATATAAGAAAGAAAATTAAATATTAGACCCACTCAGCTCTAATACTAACATGTTCTGACATCTTTTGGCAAGTCACTTAAAGGAAACTGGTTAGGTTTAAAATTTTGATGTATATTCTTACTTTGTTACTAACTCTGCAGAGAGAGAGACCCTGTCAGGACTCCTGGATTCTATCTCATCTCTGGGACGGGAGAGGGGTCTATTGGGTTACAGCAGGATAGGGGTGGAGGAGGGGAGAAGGGCACACAGATACATCTCAGTTCTATCTAAGAAGATCAGAACGGCCATACTGGGTCAGACCAAAGGTCCATCTAGCCCAGTGTTCTGTCTTCCAACAGTGGCCAATGCCAGGTGCCCCCGAGGGAATGAACAGAACAGGCACTCATTGAGTGATTCATCCATTGTTGTCACTCCCAGCTTCTGGCAAACACAGGCTAGGGACACTCAGAGCATGGGGTTGCACCCCTGTCCATCCTGACTAATAGCCATTGATGGACCTATCCCCCATGAACTTATCTAGTTCTGTTTCGAATCCTGATATAGTTTTGGCCTTCACAGTATCCCCTGGCAAAGAGTTCCAGAGGTTGACTGTGAAAAGATATTTTCTTTTGTTTGTTTTTAAATCTTCTGCCTATTAATTTAATTGGTGACCCATAGTTCTTGCATTATGTGAAGAAGTAAATAACACTTCCTTATTCAATTTTTCAACACCATTCATGATTTTGCAGACCTATATCATATCCCCTTCTTAGTTATCTCTTTTCCAAGCTGAAAAGTCCCAGTCACTTAAACCTCTCCTCATACTGAAGCTGTTCCATACTCCTAATCATTTCTGTTGCCCTTCTCTGTACCTTTTCCAAATCAAAACTATCTTTTTTGAGATGGGGCAACATCTGCACAGAGTAGTCAAGATGTGGGCATAGGATGGATTTATATAGAGGCAATCTGATATTTTCTGTGCCCTTTCCTAATGATTCCCAGTGTAACCTCTCTGCCAGGTGAAGCCAGCAGCAACCAGGGCTGCGTTCGACATCTCGGGGTTCCTTTCCATTGATGCAACACAGAACTAGCTCAAGCTCCCACCTAGTAATCTGGGAAATTTACACCCCACCCAAGGGCACCTCTGAGATGCAATAGTTCCCCACTAACAAGCACAGAGTCTGAGTGTAGAAAAGAAACTTTTAATAAAAGGAGGGAAGTAACTCGGAGTTAATTGGGGAATATCCCACAATCAGGTTCATAAACATAAACCATGAGTAAAAGACCCACCTCTAGTAGGTTGGGCAGCGTATTTTCCTCTCAGGTGCTCAAGTCCAGCAACCCAAAAGTGCCTTTCACGTGCCTGACCCTTCTCTGCCCTCCACTCACAATTGTTGTTCTTGGTCAGTGCAGACCCAGAGTTCAGAGGTGCATCTGCAGAGTTCACCTCCCCCTCCACGTGGGGTAAAGATGTACCTTACTCACTCTGCTGCTCAGGTGCTCGCTCACGACCCCTCTCTGCCAGCCACCCTGCTGCCTACTCATCAGCTCGCTGCTTCCTCCAGCCACCTACTCACTGCACCAGCCACTTGTTCACCGGCTGACTATCAGTTGCCTTCTGCGGCCACCTGCCTCTCTGCTGTGACTTCTGCACATCAGTCTCTTAGTGATGTTCATCTCATTGCAAGCTGGGCAGAAACATTACTCTATCGCAAGTGATCTCAGCTCTGATTGGGCATTTAACATAGAGAGACCCCTAATGAAGCCTATTTAGCTCTATTCTTTGAACAATGGGGAGGAACAGGTTAAACCAGTCTAGGGCAGACTCTTGAGGGTGTGCAGCCTCCTGGCTGGGACACTTGTCCCCACCCCTCTTACTTTCACAGGGCTCTGACATTCAAGCCCATGGCTTAAAAAGGTTCTTTCAACTGAAGGTGGCCCCCTCATTTGGGACAGGTTAAGCACAGTCCTGCTTTCCTGTATTCCTACAATAATTACAACATTGAGAACCATATTTCACTACCCCTGCATTCAGTACTAAGGTGATTTGTACCCAACACGAGCCAAAGTTGGTCACTTTGACACCGCTGTATCTGCTGAATATGTAAGCAGAGCAGGAGCAAACTGTAGTTACATAAACAAAGCCAAAGTCTCTTCCCCTCCCAGCTAGCTGTCAGAGAAGCATTCATTCAGACCCTGCTTACACTTGCATTGTTTAAAAAGATACCTGAACATTTTTCGTTACAATCATTAACCACAGAGAAGTGTGAGAGATGATGTGTACATTGCTTTTTTGACTGCCACTGCACATTGAGTGGATATTTTCAGAGAACTATTCACAATGACTCCAAGATCTTTCTCAAGTGGTAACAGCTAATTTAGACCCCATCATTTTACATGTACAGTTGGGATTATATTTTGCCATGTGCATTACACTTTGCATTTAACATTCAATTTCATCTGCCATTTTGTTGCCAAGTCAACCAGTCTTGTGAGACTCCTTTGTAACATTTTGCAGTCAGCTTTGGACTCACAAAATTACTCAAGATAGTTTATCATCTGTCAATTTTGCCACCTCACTGTTTACTCTTTTTTCCAAATCATTTATGACTGTGTTGAACAGCACTGGGCCCAGTACAGGGCCCTGGCAACACTGCTATTTAGCTCTCTCCGTTCTGAAAATGGACCATTTATTTCTACCCTTTGTTTCCTCTCTCTTAACTGGAGTGCCTAGCCTTGCTTCCAGGATCATCTAATGACCCTTACTTTCAGTTCATGGCAAGCCTTTTGTTATCTTAATCACCCTGCCTCTGCCCCAGGGGCGGAAGCTGGGAGCAGTACAGAACTCCTCACATATCACACTGAAGCTGTGTTGCAGTTAAGAGCTTCATCTCGGGCTAGGGAGTGGGCTGTGTGCACACATCCACTACAAAACTCAGGGGGGCAAGAATCTCCCCCACTCCCTCAAATCACACCCCTTGCTGTGTGAATGCCATGTGTCTGGTGGAAAGGCCTTTCTGAAGAGGAAGGGTTTTCAGAATTTTCTAAAATCAATCAGACTCTGGATTCACCTGGATAAGATTGATTACACTTGTATAGGAAATGTGAACGTATTAGGTTATGTTCAAATAGATAAACATCCATATGATCTAAGTGACTACATTTTTTTGTCCATGCATGTTAAGAATCAGTTAAAAATGTTTTTAAAATTATCTCCAGGAGTTTGTTCCCAGGCCTGATCCCACTAATCCATTGTTTTGCTGGCACAAAGGATGTCAATTGCATTTCTGTCTGATTGCATGCACCTGCAAACTGCTGTGCCTGCAAATACTTAGGACTGCAAAATAGAAAGCTAAATGAGGCCCCTCTGAACGTGCTGGTCAGTGTGTTCTGCTCACCTTTGTGTATGCAACCAGCTAACTAGCCTGCCATTTTCATCAGAAAACAGACATATTCAGTTAATGTAAAAGTCACAGGCAGGGAATTTAAGTCAATATCTGTCATGGGCAAACATTTCTAATTTGAAAGATTTGCCACAAATGAGAGTCAAATATGACTTTCTTTGTTCGATTACTAAAAATGTTTACATACAGGCATGCCAGCTATTTTGGTGACCTCATTAGAAAGGCCTATACATAAATAAATGGATGATCACATTTGTTTAACACAGCACTTCTTCCATATCTAAAGAAGAAAAACAGGGTTATCAGCTGTACCCAATAAAATTAAATGCTTAGCCATTCTTGCACTTTGCAAATTACATAATGTTATGCATGGAATTAGTTTTAATTCCAGCTGTAATTATTATGCCAAATGATCAGCCAAGGTCTTTGCAACAATATTGAGTTCACCCTGGAAGAACCTGGCTACTCTTAGCTTTCAAACTTGCTTGGAAAAATTCCTTGCTAATACCACTGCCTTACTATATAGTTTGGGCCTGTTTCTCATCTAGCCATGTTTTTTCAGAGCTCCATTGGCTCTCAGTTGGGCAGGTTGTGATGCTGACTTCCATACTATTTAACACACATGCAGAGTTGTGCAGGCAGGGGGTGAAATATGCACCCTGAAGACCCATTTCAGCCTTCCTGATCTGAGGACTTTAATGAGACTATAGTAATGCAGAGGTCCTGTGCTGGTGCTTTACATGATAACTTTTCATCCTTAGCACTTGGCAATGGGTGCTCTAGAACCCCAGCCAGGTACTGAGATGCTCTGGGCTGCTGTACCATCTGTCTGCCACTCCACCCAGTGATGCTTAAGGAGTGAAGTGTCTTGAGGGCATGGTGGGGCGAGGCATGAGCCTACTGTTGGATGTGTTTGCACACTTTGTAACCAGGTTTTGCAATTTGAGGGTGAGCTGCTCCTGGGTTTCCAGCTGGTGGCAGTGGCCAGAAAAGTTTCTCCATAACTACCCAAGGAAGGATTTGTGCCCACTGCTCTCCGCTCCAACCTCCCCAGTAATCCATGACTTTAACTTCTAGAACAGTGGCTATCGATGAGGGGTCCGGAGCCCCCTAGGGGTCCTCAAGCAGCTCTCAGGGAGGCCTCCAAGCAGGACCCAGCATTAGACTCACTGGGACCCAAGGCAGAAAGCTGAAGCCCCACTGCATGGGGCTGAAGTCCAGATCCCTGCTACCCGGGGCTGAAGCCGAGCAATGCAGCTTTGTGGAGGCCCCTATGGCATGGGGCCCCAGGCAACTGCCCTGCTTGCTACCCCCTAATGCCAGCCCGGGCTTTTATATGCAGAAAATCAGTTATTGTGGCGCAGGTGGGCCATGGAGTTTTTACAGCATGGGCAGAGGAGGAAGGAAAAACATTGAGAATCCCTGTTCTAGACTACATGACTGCAATGCATTCTGCTTTGTGATAGATTGCTCCAAAACAATAGCAGCACACAATGCTTCTCCTTGCCTTAGCTGCACGAAGCATGTGATGTATTAGCAGGAATGTTGTAAGCAGGACACGAGAAGTAATTCTTCCACTCCAGTCTGCCCTGACAAGGCCTCAACTGGAGTATTGTGTCCAGTTCTGGGCACCCCGCTTTAGGAAATGTGGACAAATTGGAGACAGTACAGAGAAAAGCAACAAAAAGAATTAAAGGTCTAGAAAACATGACCTTGGAGGAAAGATTGAATGCCAATGCCAGGTGCCCCAGAGGGAATGAAAGAACAGGTAATCATCAAGTGACCCATCCCCCGTCACCCATTCCAAGCTTCAGGCAAACAGGGGCTAGGGACACCATCCCTGCCCATCCTGGCTAATAGCCATCGATGGACCTATCCTCCATGAACTTGTCTAGTTCTTTTTTGAACCATGTTAGTCTTGGCCTTCACAACATCCTCTGGCAAGGAGTTCCACAGCTTGCCTGTGCTTTGTACTGGGGGAAAAAATATTTCCTTTTGTTTGTTTTAAATATGTTGCCTATTTTCATTTGGTGAACTCTAGTTCTTTAAACCATGATTTGAGGACTTCAGGAACTCAGACATAGGTTAGGGGTTTGTTCCAGGAGTGGGAGGGGAGATTCTGTGGCCTGCATTGTGCAGGAGGTCAAACTAGATGACCATAATGGTCCCTTCTGGCCTTAAGTCTATAAAACTATGCTACAGCCTGAAGCTCTGAACAATGGGCTGAATGACTCATCCCAGCAGGAGATGTACTCAGGAGACTTGATTTGAACCTGCAGTTTATTCCATCACTGCTAAAGTCTGAACCAAGAACTTTGTCATTGTTGTATGTAGTTGGTTCCATGTAACCAATTCTAGCTCTCATCTATATCTTTTTCCTTTTATGAATAAACCTTTAGATTCTAAAGGACTGACGTGATTTTGTCGGTAAGATCTGATGTGTATATTGACCTGGGGCTGGGGCTGGGTCCTTTGGGATCAGGAGAGCCTTTTTTCTTTTACTGGGGTATTGGTTTTCATAACTATTTGTCCTCATAACGAGTGGCGCTGGTGGTGATCCTGGGAAACTGGAGCGTCTAAGGGAATTGCTTGTATGACTTCTGGATAGCCAGTGGGGTAAAACAAACCAGCCCAACAGAAAAGACTTCGGGTTTGCCTTGGTGTGCAAAGGAACCCCAGTCTTGGGCTGTAACTGCCCTGCTCTGAGCAATTTGTCCTAGATTGACACTCTCAGAAGTGTTCAGCCAAAGGCAGCATTGTTACAACTATATCCACTGGATGTCTCTTTTCCATATGGTTGTTGACCCCCCCAAATAATTCTAGTAGATTGGTGAGGCATGATTTCCCTTTACAAAAACTATGTTGACTCTTCCCCAACAAATTATGTTCATCTGTGTGTCTGACAATTTTGTTCTTTACTATAGTTTCAACCTGTTTGCCTGATACCAAAGTCAGGCTTACTGGCCTGTAATTGCCAGGATCACCTCTGGAGCCCTTTTTAAAAATTGGCGTCACATTAGCTATCCTCCAGTCATCTGGTACAGAAGCTGATTTAAATGATAGCTTACACACTACAGTTAGCAGTTCCTCAATTTAACATTTGAGTTCCTTCAGAACTCTTGGGTGAATACCATCTAGTCCTGGTGACTTACTACTGCTTAATTTATCAATTTGTTCCAAAACCTCCTCTAATGACACCTCAATCTGGGACAGTTCCTCAGATTTGTCACCAAAAAGAATAGCTCAGGTTTGGGAATCTCCTTCACATCCTTAGCCATGAAAACCGACACAAAGAATTCATTTAGTTTCTCCGCAATGGCCTTATTGTCTTTGAGTGCTCCTTTAGCATCTTGATCATCCAGTAGCTCCACTGGTTGTTCAGCAGGCTTCCTGCTTCTGACTTAAAGTAATAGCAAGCAAAATATTAAGTGAGTCTTTGGCTAGCTGTTCTTCAAATTCTTTTTTGCCCTTCCTAATTATATTTTTACACTTCATTTGCCAGAGTTCATGCTCCTTTCTTTTTTCCTCACTATGGTTTTAACTTCCACTTTTTAAAGGATGTCTTTTTGCCTCTCACTGCTTCTCTTACTTTGCTGTTTAGCCACTGTGGCTCTTTTTTGGTTCTCATTATGTTTAATTTGGGGTATACATTTAAGTTGAACCTCAATTATGGTGTCTTTAAAAATTTTTCATACAGCTTGCAGGGATTTCACTTTTGGCACTGTACCTTTTAATTTCTGTTTAACTTCCTCATTTTTGTGTAGTTCCCCTTTCTGAAATTAAGTGCTACCATGTTGGGCTGCTGTGGTGTTTTTCCTGCCACAGAAATGTTAAATTTAATTATATTATGGTCACTATTACCAAGTAGTCCAGTTATATTCACCTCTTGGACCCGATCCTGTGCTCCACTTAGGACTAAATCAAGAATTGCCTCTCCCTTTGTGGGTTCTAGGACTAGCTGCTCCACGAAGCAATCATTTAAGGTGTCAAGAAACTTTATCTCTGCATCCTACCCTGAGGTGACATGTACCCAGTCAATCTGGGGATAGTTGAGATCCCCCATTATTACTGAGTTTATTTTAATAGCCCTTCTAATTTCCCTGAGCATTTCACAGTCACTATCACCATCCCAGTCAGGTGATTGGTAATATCTCCCTACTGCTACATTCTTCTTATTAGAGCATGGACTTGCTATCCATACAGATTCTATGCTACATTTTGGTTCATTTAAGAGGGAGAAAATGATAACAGTTTTCAAGTACATACAAAGTTGTTACAAGGAGGAGGGAGAAAAATTGTTCTCATTAACCTCTGAGGCTAGCACAAGAAGCAATGGGCTTAAATTGTAGCAAGGAAAGTTAAGAAGTTTTTCCTAATGTCCAGTCTAAACTTTCAGGCTAATTAAGCACTGGAACAAATTGCCCCAGCAGGTTGTAGACTCTCCATCACTGGAGGTTTTTAAGAACAAGTTGGACAAACACCTGTTCACAATAGTCTAGTCAGGGCCGGCTTTAGGAAGTGCGGGGCCCAATTCGAACATTTTTGTCGGGGCCCTGGCAGGGATGACTTTAAAAAAAAAAAAAAAAGTGGAAAAAAAGCCTTTAATTTCTTTCACGTATTATTTACTTTCCATAACTATATGAATAATAAAATTATATTATATACATTGCATCATATATGCTGTTGATTGGCTATTAATGACCGCCATTTCACATGTGTGGGTCCCCACCGCTCCCTGGGGGTGTGCACATGTGTTGGTCCCAGCTGCTCCCTGCCCCCCTCATTGAGAGTGTGCAGGGTTATGCCTGGAAACTGCAGGGGCAGTGGGACAATGGGGCTGGTGGAGGCAGGGCGGGGCTGCTGGGTGGTACGGGTCTGGCCGGCAGGCAGGGCACAGGGGATGCGCAGGGGTTGCTAGGGCTGGACAGGGGAGGTGGGAGGCTGGCGTTCAGGCGTGGTGGTGGTCAGGGTTGATGCGACGGGCAGGGGGTGCAGGCTGGGAGGTGGGCAAGGCCTGGTGCGGGCAGGCAGTGGTATGGGGTGGTGGCTTGGGCAGGGCTGCCGGGGTGTGGGGGCAGGGGTTGGTGGAGAAGAAAGGGGTTTGGGGGGTGGTGTTGGGCACGGGGTGCAGAGGTGGTGTGCAGGCAGGGGGGGGGCCGGACTAGGTGGAGGTAGGGCATGCAGCAGAAGGGCGCTGGAACCCAGTCTTTAGTAGCCCCAAATCTTTATCGCCCCGGACCTTTCAAATAGCGCGAGGAGCGCGGGGGCAGGGCATGGAGGAGCGGGGCATTGCGCTATTTACGGACTAGGGTATGGCAAGGCAGTTGGAGTCCCAGGCCCTTTAATGCCCAGGGCCTCATGCCCCGGGCTTCTGGGGGTATTAAGGACCGAGTCAGGACGGAGCCCGCAGTGGGGCTTGCCGCCCTCGCTGGCTAGGGGCTTCGATGTTTTTTTTTTCGGAGGGCCGGGTATCGCCGCGCTCCAGTGCCGGCGTTGCCGCTCTTCCCGGCCGGAGCCGGCAAAGCCGCCGCCGCTCTCCCGGCCGGAGCCCCGGCTGGAGCGCAGCAAGCCCCGCCATCCCGGCTGGAGCTCTAGCTGGGAGAGCAGGGCAGCGCTGTGCTCCCGCCGGTGCTTCGCTCAAAGGAGCGGGACCATGGAAGACCCCGGAGCAGACTGCAGCCGGGGACTGGGGTAAGTTAAAAAAAAAAAAATTGAAAAGGTGCCTAAGGCGTGGGGCCCAATTCCGCGGAATCGACCGAATCGGCCTAAAGCCGGCCCTGAGCCTAGTTATCACATAGTCCTGCCTTGAGTGCAGGGGACTGGACTAGATGAGCTGTTAAGGTCCCATCCCGTCCTACATTCCTAGGACTCTCAGTTGGAAGCCGAGCATTTTCAGCACAGGTCCCGGGATTTGCTGTCTGCGTCCATCTGTAGCGCTCAGCCTGTTGACCTCCAGTGTGGTATAAATCTCTTCCCTTCCCTTCGGCTTCAGCCCGAAGAGGCTTAACATGGGATGAGGATAGTTAAGCACTGGAACAGGCTAACTGGGGAGGCTGTAGAATCCCCATCATTGGCGGTTTTTAAGAACAGATTGGGACAAACTCCTGTCAGGGATGGTTTAGGTTTACTTGGCCCTGCCTCCACACCTCTCAAAGTCCATTTCAGCCCTACGTATCTAGGATTCTATAAATCATGGCCTGGATTCACATATCATACAACACCCTCTCACACTCCAACATTTCATCATTACATACTTCAAAAATCAAACAGGAAATAACATTTGCAGGTGTGGGATGGTGGGCAGCCTATTTATCTCCATTCACCCAAGTTCTTACTTCTCCTTTGGCTGTGATTGCAGGGGAGACACACACTACTAGAAATCTTGCATTTTCAGAAGCTTTATTTGATACAAGCCTGGGAGCTCAAAGTCAGGCCCCTATAGCCATATGTAGATGAGCGCTTTAACAAGCTCGCTGGAGCCCACTCTTTCACACACCACGCCCTTTTATTTCCCACCACCACGTATATACGGCTATCTACAGTTCACTACCAGTGAGGGAACAGCTTGCTCTTCCAGCAGCTGGAGCAACAGGCCCTCACTCTCCTGTTCTCCCCTCCTACTTCCTCCTGCTAGCTTTATAGGCCTTCCTCTCACCAGGCTCACAGGTGATTGCTCTCAGGCCCTTTAATGAGCCACACTCTGCCAGCTCCAGCCAGTTCCCCTTGATAGGAGCTCTGCTAGCAGGTTCTGAGCTAACAGGGGCTGGTTCAGTGCCTCTTAAGCCAGCACCCTGTTACACACCCTCCCCCTTAAGAACAGTGCCCCCGGGCCCCCTTTGGCCCCTCGGCCCTTCCCCCGATGGAGGCTCTTTCGGAGAGCCTTCCCCGCTCCCAGCTGGATCCTGCCCAAACAGCACCCTGCATGGTTTCTCCATCCCTCTCCCACAGAAGAAGCATTTCTCCAGGAGTGGTGCCGCCTCCCCCCCCCCCCCATCTCTGCTTCTGCCCGCAGATTGTCACACCAATCGCAGTGGGGCAGGTCCTCTATCCCCAGCTCCCCCTGTGTGTTTGACTAGGGTTCAAGGGTTGTTTTCACGTCTAGTGGGATCTCTTGTGCCTCAGTTTCCCCTGGCTCTCCTTGCGGCTTGGGGCTCTCCTGCCCCTCTGGGGGGGGGGAAGGGTCGGCATTCATCCCACCATTGGGCAGGACTTTCCACACCTCGGTTTCCCCCATTCATCCCAGTACATCTGGGGCTTCTTCCATAGCGAGCGGGATCAGGGGGTGTTCCCCCATGCCCCTTCCTTCTCAGAGGGAGTCCAGACTGACCAGTTCCCCATATATGCTTCCCATGGGTCTCCTCGCTCTGGGCTTTGCTGTCTAGGAGCTGTGTCTTGATTCCCAGGCTGGGACCCATCCTTCCGCCCTGGGGTCCTCATTCTCTGGAGATCCATGCCCCCTCTCGGGGTACTCCATTGTTTCACACCCAGTAGTGAGGCCCATTCCTGGCCTAGCAGTACCGGACACAGTAGTTTGTCCAGGACCCCTACCCGCTTCCACCAGAAGCAACTCTTTGCTTCCAGGGGTACCTGGGCTACCGGGCAGGACTTCCTGTCCCCATGTACACACCCAAGGGCCATCCTTTCCCCCAGAATGAGCTAATGTGGATTAACCAGCGCCTTTTGCACCAGCGTGCAATTCAAGGCGGTGTTTACCACAGCCATTCGGGGTCTCTGCCCCACTTTCACAGGCATCGTGGAACCCCTACTTCCGTCCTGCCCATTCAGTCCAAGCACAAAAGTCTGCCCAGCCACATTCCATGTCCAGGCAGTCTTGTTTAATGTGTCCCGGCTTCCCACATCGCCAACATGTTAGGCTGGCGGGCCTCTTGGGTGCTCCCCCTTTTTCTCCTTGCCTCTCCCGGGGAAGGAGTCCACGGGCTTCTGCCCCAGTTCCTTGTCTTTCCGTTGCTGGTCCTCCCCTGGGGTCCCTCAGCCTCTATATACTCTTGGGTTACCCGAACTGCCTCTTCAACTGTGCCCGGCTGGTGTCTCCTCACCCAGGTGCGCACCATCTCTGGGAGGCTTTGCAAGAACTGCCCCAGTATCAGGGAGTCCATTATCTCCTCCACTATACACGTGTCAGGCCTGAACCAGCATGTGGCCCGGTCCCTTAACCTCTGGGTGAATGCCCGTGGTCGCACAGAAGATGTCAAGCGGGCCGACTGGAGCTTCTGTCTGTACCTTTCCACTGATAAACCTACTTAGTCCAAAATGACTGCTCTCACGGCCTCATAGTTCTGGGCAGCCTCTTCCTCCAAAGCCATAAGGGGCACTTGCACCTCACCAGTCAAATAAGGGGCTAATTGGAGGGCCCAGGGTTGTCCTGGCCCATCCAGCCCCTGCAGCTACCCTCTTGAAAGTTCCCAGGAAGGCATTCAGATCATCCGCCAGGCTCATTTTAAAGAGTCCCCAGCCTGGCGGCCAGGTGCCCATCCCTGCCCTGGGACTCACCAGCCGCTGCAGGAGCTGCCCATGGACATTGCTTTGCTCTCGGATGAAGTCCTGCAGGCTTTTCTGTTGCTTGGCCTGCCAGGCCAAAGCAGCTTGTCTTTGGGCTTGGTGTGCCTGCTGGAAAATCTACCAGGCTTGCTGGGTCTGTTTCTGTTGCTCTATGAGCCATTTCAGGGTCTCCTCCATTGCAGGTCACCACCCGTGCTCGTTGGCTTCAGTGGAATCCCGGACAAGTCCCCATGTGTAGATGAGCACTTCATTGCTCATAGTACAAACTCGCTGGAGACCAATCTTTCACACACCATGTATATACAGCTATCTACAGTTCACTACCAGCCAGGTAGCCCCTTAGGGAATAGCTTGCTCTTCCAGCAGCTGGAGCAACAGGCCCTCACTCCTCACATTCCTGTTAACCTTCCTTCTTGCCGCCCCCCCGCTCCCGCTCCCCCTCCCCCCATTTCCTTCTTGCCAGCTTTATAGGCTTTCCTCTCACCAGGCTCACAGGTGATTGCTCTCAGGCCCTTTAATGAGCCACACCCTGCAGCTCCAGCCAGTTCCCCTTGATGAGAGCTCTGCTAGCAGGTTCTGAGCTAACAGGGGCTGGCTCAGTGCCTCTTAAGCCAGCACCGTTACACATATTTAGGCACCAAAATAAAGATGGCCTAACTATTCTCCAGTGGCACTGAGCATCTGCAGCTCCCATTGACTTTGAAGGGAGCCTATTTACAGGGGCGGTTCCAGGCCCCAGCACACCAAGCATGTGCTTGGGGGGGAATGCCGCAGGGGGCCCTCTGCCGGTTGCCGGGAGGGCGGCAGGCAGGGTGCCTTCGGCGGCATGCCTGCAGAGGGTCCGCTGGTCCCGTGGCTTCGGTGGCCCTCCCGCAGGCATGCCTGTGGGGGGTCCTCTGGTCCCACAGCTCCGGTGGACCCTCCGCAGGCATGCCTGCGGGAGGTCCACCGGAGCCACGGGACCGGTGAGCAGCAGAGCACCCCCCGCAGCATGACACCATGCTTGGGGTGGCGAAATGTCTAGAGCCGCCCCTGCCTATTTAGGAGCCTAAATATGGATTTAAGAGCTTAGCTTTATGCTCTCAGGCTTGAAAACTTTGGCCATGCTGAAATAAATGTGTGTTCAGTACAACATGAGCTTTCGTGAGCTACAGCTCACTTCTTCGGATGCATCTGAAGAAGTGATCTGTAGTTCACAAAAGGTCATTCTGAAATAAATTTGTTAGTCTCTAAGGTGGCACAAGTACTCCTGTTCTTTTTGCGGATACAAACTAACACGGCTGCTACTCTGAAACCTGAACACACATTACTGCTTAAAACAGAAGAAGAGAAAAGGAGAGGCAAACATTTTCCAAGCAAATAATGTTCTTCATACTCCAGTCAAGAAAGTATTACTATTTAGCAGCTTAAGTTTAAGCATGTGCCCAAGTCCCATTGCGGCACAAACAAATGCTTAAAGTTAGGAATTCAGTGATTTTCCTGAACTGGGGCCTGTATTTGCAAAAGCTTCTGAGATCATGTGAATGTTGCCTAGTTTGTGGGCAAAAAAAAAAAACAACACACCCCAAGTTTTCCCAATCTGTTAACATCCCCTTCCTAAAATTAGCACAATTATTTGACACTATGACAATGTCAGAAATGGCTAATTCTCTTTACTGACAGTTTGTTTGTTATCAAGATAATATAGTAAAATTAATGTCAGTTTAAAAAAAGAGAATCCAGAAGTTAATGGCATGAAGACAAATCTAGCAAGTCTTGGATGGCCTAGATAAGGCAGGCAGAGGGTTGTAAAACTCTAATTATTAGATGAAAGCATTAGTAGAATTAATGTTCCATGTGTCATTTCTGCTTTTGCTTTTCCAAATTAAAAATGATAATTAATAGAAAATTATGTTACAGTAAAGGACAGTGTTTTATGAACTCTTGCCAGTATGTATTCAAATGCAGACTAATATTTAGTAACCCTATTTGCATAGTTTGTAGCCAGGCAACGAGCATTTCCAAAGGGATGCTTTGGGGTCTGCCCTACCATGGCCTGGTGGGTGTGTTGGAAAGAGAAAGCGGGGAAGGGAACAACTGGGAGCTGTTCCCCACCTCTGGATGCATGTGGGTAGAAAGGGAGCAGGAAGAAGGCTAAGCTGCATGGTGGGGAGTATGCTGCAACCTTTAAAGGGGTGTGATAGGGTCTGCCACCAAGCCACCAGTGCAGTAGGGGACCTAGGAGGCATGGTGCCTCTCAGATCTCCCTCTGGGGTAACGGCCTACAATGCCCCTCACCATGGGCTCTGTGCTAAACATACAGCAAGCCCTATGTAACCGAAGAAATATTGTTTTCAGTGTTCTTGTGGGCGAGAGATTGCAAATAGCAGGAACTATGAAAAAGTACAAAAAGCAAAACTCCACAGGAGATGGTGTATGCACAATAATTGCCCACAGACATACGAGTGCTATTACTAACCATTGCTGCCTCTTAGCAGGCATCAAAAGACTAGACTCCCCTGCTTCAAGGGGCATTAGACTACAGAAGAAATAAGTGAGGCCAAGTAGCGATAGTATGGTGGCAGTAATGCTCTTGTTGTAACAAAGAGATGCTGTCTTGCAGCTCTGAAAGAAAAACTAAGGGAGTTGGTTGCTGTAATGGAAATGGCTAACGATATGTCTACATGCAGCTTTAGCAATACAGCTGTGCCACTGCAGTGCGTGTGGTGAAGATGTTCTATGCAGACAGAAGAGAGCTCTCTCGTCAGCATAAAAATCCCACCTTTGCGAGCAGCATAAACTATGTCAGCAGGAGAAGCTCTCCTGCCAGCGTAGCACTGTGCACACAAACGCTGGTGTCAGTGTAACTTGCATTGCTTGTGGGGTGCCAACACAGGCTGTAAAGTAGACATGGCCCAAGATATATCGGGTAGGCATTGTAGCCAGACAAGGCCAATGGAATCCAGCCCAGGCACAGGATTGTTATTTATGGACCAAATTTTCAAAAGCTCAACATCCAGTAGCACCCAGTGTTCATAATGGGGAAGGGGAGGTTGTCCATCCCCATGGGAGCTGCTGAGTTCTGACTCAGTGCTTTTGAAAACCTAGCCACTTCATTTAAGTGCTTAAATGGGAGTGGAGCACTTCAAAACCTGGTCCTGCAGCACTAGGGGTAGCATCAGGCCCTCAATGACACCTGTATGGCAAGCACAACATTCAGCCTGTAAGCACCATCTTGGGCCAGTTTTAGAGAAGTGAGAATTGGCTGAAGAAGCAGTCCGAGGAAAGCTTTGGTATACACATACATGTGGCAACTGGTTCTCAATGTCTAGCTAAGCGCCAGTCTCTTTGTAGGACAGTCAGAAACGCCAGGCACACGTGCTGCTGTAAGCGACACCACTGCCATGAGCTAGGCAGGTTGGCTCCAGTATGGAGGGATGACTTTGCAGACCCAGCATTCTAGGGAGAATAAGGTTAATCTGATAGATTCACTTACAATTTACTTGAGTACTTCAGGGTAAATTATTAGAACCAGCTTCATTATTATCTAAGGATGTTGGGATGATATAACTTGGGAATTTTGTCCTGCAAAAAAAAAAAAAAAAAAAAAAGTAGTAGTCATGCTTTAATAAATACCAAAAAAGCTAATTTAAGTTTTTTTTATGGCTAAAATGACCTCAAGTGAGGCTGCATTCTGCATCCTCTGAACCAATGCTGATTCTGGGCCATGCTCACTGAACCATGCTTCACAAACTGAAACTGACCCATTGCCATGCTCTGCAATGGAAAACAAACACTCAAGACAGCAAGAAGGAAGAACGTCTAACAAGCAGGCTCAAGTAGTGATGGGAGCACAGAACCTGGGGATGGCAGCAAGAAAGCAAGAGGCTCAAAAGCTGAGAGCAAAGATGAAATGGGGGGTAGGGGAAGATATTGGGATGTACCAAAGGATCCAACAATGGCCTATAAATAAAACATCTAGGAATTGTATTGAACAACGAGGAATCAAAGTGGAAGCCAGAATTTGGGGTTTATTAGCCAATAGGGATGTATCCATTTCAGTATTGTTTGTGGGGTTCCACATAGTTTTCTGGTCTGTGATTGGCTGACATCTTTCCTGTGTCATTTAATAGAAGAGATACACCCTTGTTTCACCTTCACTGACATGCAGACATATGGCTTGATGGTGCTCAGCCCCACCCCAGAAATCACATTATAGGTTGCTGAGTGCACTCAGCTTCACCCTGGAGGAGCTCAGAGCCCTTCAGGATCTGGTCTGTAGGGAGCCACTGCTTGAGTGGTTACAAAACATTGTGACTGATATACTATTTGTTATTCCGTGGCAGGTAGGCCTCACCTCATGTGCTAATAAAGCAACCAGCAGCTGTACTGAATTTAGAGAAACAGTAGTGAACACTGGCTATTCAGGGAGAGAACCTCCCCTCTTGGCACTGGTTGTATATGCCCTGGCAATCCTCCCCATTTCCCCAGAAAGTTCAAGGACCTCTGTGATGACTACAAAGAAATCTCAGTTTCTAACATGCTCTGCACACTTGTGGCACTATGTGACTATCGAATAATACAACTAAATCATCAGCTACAAAGGAACCAAGTGAGGTTTGAAAGCAAGCCAGCTCCTGAGACAAGGCGTGTGTTCTGGTCTGTTCTCTCCATGGGAAGAGCAAGATGCCTTGGGCAAACATTGGCTGAGATGCAAGCTGGGCAAGAGAGCCCTAAACAAGTTCCTGATTGACAGTCCATCTGTGAGCCACAGCAATCTGGGCAAGAACCAGCCAGCAAAGAGGCTACACCTCTGGGGGACTGTAGAGGTGTGGACTTACCCCTGCGGTGCCTTCTGCTAGTGACTTCTGGGAATTAACTCAATTCAGCTCTAGAGCACCCTCTGTAGGCCAGTGATCTGCCTGTCCTCTGGCCCTTGTGTCCTTTTACCTGGGGTGCTGCCCCCTGGCAATAACCCCTCAGTCTTAGGGTCTCCCCCTCCCCAGGGAACCCCCACCCACTATCCCCACCTCACCTCAATATATGGCTACTGCCAGTCATTGTCTAGCCCCCGCACCCTGGGGCAGGCTGCAGTATCAGCCACTCATCACTGGCAAGGTTGGGTTTGGACCTGCTGCCCTGGCCTACCCCTGGGCTGCCCTCTGCAACCCCCAGTACCTGTTGGTCCAATGCTAGGCCACAGCCTGGGGCTTTCCAGGCCAGCACTCCCCACCTCCTCTGCTTTTCCCCAGCCCTACTCCACTCCTTACAGCTAGACCCATCTCTGCCTTTATAGGGCCAGCTGAGTCTGTTTGAGGCATGGCCCCAGCTGCAGCCACTTCCCCCAATCAGCCCAGCCTCAAAGCTGCTTTCTCCAGCCACAGCCCCCTCTCAGGGCTGTTTTTATTCCTTCAGGGCAGGAGCAGGGGTCCATCCCACTACAGGAACTCACTCTGATGATAAATTATGATCTTATGAACCATGGAGATTCGAGCAGAGGATGCTTTATCCCACTGGAGAATTAGGACCCCTCTTTTCCAGTGGGAAACAGCACTTGTTAGTCTTGCAAGAGCATAAGCGATCATAGCTTGAAAATGGAACACTTTGTACACAAATAATTTGAAGGGTCTAAAAATGTATCCACCATAGTTTTCTCTCCTTCAGAGTTCTATGCCCTAGGATCCATGGTGCTAGAGGAGCTCAGCTTTGCAGGTGGAGGGATATGAAAAAGAACCCAAATAAATGGTTTCAGACTCACTGAAGCATTTTAACAAGTTTATTTTTCTTGTAACATATGTGGAGCAAAATCAGTCTGACTGTGTGTCTAGTATAGGTGTTTGTTGTGGCACATTGATTTTATTGGCACACATTTTGATGAGCTCTAGTTCATGGCTCTTGCTTGTGCTAATGTCCCATCCCAAACTCATGCCATTAAACCTTTACATCATATCACACACTCATTCTTTCATTCTGTATATTTTGTATACCCAGGAAACAATGCGACTTTTGAGACATAATTTTAAATGGATTGAGGTATTTTGCAGTCACTTGGAGTGGTTTTGTCTCTGTATTTTAAAGTAATAGAAAAATGAAAGTGAACATCTAAGATTAACTACCAGCTGTGCCATTCACATCCATCATTGTGCAATTAGCTGAGTGCTGCACAGTGGAGCTCCTGCTATGAATATTTCAGTACAGTTGAGGGAGGAAGTTCATGTGTATCTCACTTGCTAAATAGCCAAGTATTGAAGGGAATGAAGAAGTACATTTAAACGAAACAGTGATAGCAAGACTTTTTGCAACGCATTCAAGACTGCATTTGGGATGAAATTTTTAGTATACCCAGTAATCAGTGACAAGGCATGGTCCCGGAAGAATGAGTCAGAGCACTTTCTACAAAGATTGAAAGCTCATCTATTTCTCAGGGTACGTCTACACTACAGGATTATTCCAATTTTACATAAACCGGTTTTGTAAAACAGATTCTATAAAGTCGAGTGCACGCGGCCACACAAAGCACAATAATTCGGCGGTGTGTGTCCACGTACCGAGGCTAGCGTTGACTTCTGGAGTGTTGCACTGTGGGTAGCTATCCCGTAGCTATCCCATAATTTCCGCAGTCTCCCCCCCCCCACTGGAATTCTGGGTTGAGATCCCAACGTATGATGGTACAAAAACAGTGTCGTGGGTGATTCTGGGTAAATATCATCACTAATTCCTTCCTCCATGAAAGCAACGGCAGACAATCATTTCGCGCCCTTTTTCCCTGGATTGCACTGGCAGATGCCATAGCATGGCAACCATGGAGCCCGTTTTGCCTTTTGTCACTGTCACCGTATGTTTACTGGATGCTGCTGACAGACGTGGTACTGCAGCGCTACACAGCAGCATTCATTTGCCTTTGCAAGGTAGCAGAGACAGTTATCAGTTGT
>NC_133773.1:1855583-1863788 GCF_003597395.2 Chelonoidis abingdonii | reverse complement strand
GCTGGGCAAACAGGAAATGAAATTCAAAAGTTAGCAGGGCTTTTCCTGTCTACCTGGTCAGTGCATCCGAGTTCAGATTGCTTTCCAGAGCGGTCACAATGGTGCACTGTGGGATACCACCCGGAGCCCAATACCATCAATTTGCGGCCACACTAACCCTAATCCGACAAAGCAATACCGATTTCAGCGCTACTCCTCTTGTTGGGGAGGAGTACAGAAACCGGTTTACAGAGCCCTTTATATCGATATTAAGGGCCTCGTTGTGTGGATGGGTGCAGGGTTAAATCGGTTTAACGCTGCTAAATGTGATTTAAATGCGTAGTGTAGACCAGGCCACAGTCTGGGTAGGCAGGGGTATGTTAGCAAAGAGCTGCTAGACTCTGAATGACAATGTAAAACAAATGCTTGCAACTTTCCCTGAATCCAATGGCTAAAGAAAGGATAAGGATGAAAATGTGGCAAGTATGAATTGTGTATTCTCTCTCTTCATGAGCTGTCTGCTGGCAGCCATACCCAGGTCTGTTCTGGAGACTGTGGGTCAGCCCCGGTCCCCAAAGCAGTCCCTGTGCACCACTCTGGTGGCACAAGAGTACTAGAAAGCAACTGGGGATTCTTGTAAGGGATTATGATGAGCCATCACAACTTGGCTTAGAGTATCCCAGAGGGCACTCAAGTGCAGGGGGCTTAACTAGCATCCAGCTGGTCCCAGAACTGAGGGCAGGGAGAAGGGGATGTAAAGCAAAGCTCTGGAATATGTGGTCATGCCCAGCAGTGGTGCCCAGACACTTCATGCTACAAGGTTATAGGAGAGTCAGGGCAAACTGGGCAGCTCCCCATTGCATTAGCTGCATTGTGCAGGCACTCCCCACCTCCCCCAACCATGTTTGGGACCGGGGCTGAAACACAAACCATTCAGTAGCCATAAGGCCCAGGAGAAGGAAATGCCTTTTTTCACAGATAAGGCCAGAAGGGATCATTGTGATCATCTAGTCTAACCCCGTGTATAACACAGGCCACAGAGCTTCCCCAAAATAATTCCTAGAGCAGATATTTTAGAAAAGCATCTGTGACAAAGTGAGGGATTTTCAGTGTTTTGCATGAATATTGTGTGGGTCTCCATTTTCCCTGCGTGCTGCATGTGTAACAAGGTGGTGAGAGAGGGGGTTTGTTACAGATTACGAGGTATGACCTTATCTAGCGGACAAGAGCCCAGACAACTGCCTGGAGATGGGGACCCCAGTGACCGGTGACCAGGAGTCCCAAACTGAGCTTGGCAGTCAACCTGTTCTGGCCAGTGGAAGGACAAAGGGCTGAGGAGAGAGGACCACGGTGACCTGATCAGCCAGTGGGGAATAAAGGACAGAAGAGAGAGGGCCCCAGGCGACCTGTTTACTTGGGATTGAAGACAAAGGACAGTGGAGGAGCTGTTGGGGGAGGTGATACAGGATGCTTGGCTGGAAGGATGGAGCTTCTGGACTGGTTTTAGAGAGCAGCCAGAGCCTGCCTGGATATAGGAGAAACCTACATGTACTGTGCTGAGGGAGGCTAGGCCTGAGGCCCAGAGTGTTTCCTGTGCTGGATCCAGATGCTCAATAAACCCTCCTGTTTTATGCTGGCTGAGAGTTGCTATGGTCTAGAGAACAGGGTGGCTCTGATCCCTCTGGGAGTGGAGACCCTCGGGGTGCAGGGCGAGTGGACTCCCCAAGAGGGCCCATGGGGAGAGACAGGCATGCTGGAGGCTCCGAGAGGTAAGGTTCCAGGGAGTGGAGGGGCTTAACCCCTGAAAAAGAGTAGACCCCTGAGAAAGGCTGTCACACTGAGGGGGTTCCTCCCAGGGACCATACGGAGCCAAGAGAGAGCATGAGTCTGTGACAGCATCCAATCTGGATTTACAAGTTGTTAGTGATGGAGACTCCACCACAACCCATGGTAAATTGTTTCAGTGGTTAATTACTCACTGTTAAAAGTTTACACTTTATTTTCAGTCTGAGCTTCTCTAGTTTGAACTTCCAGCCCTTGGATCGTGCTAGACCTTCTGCTGCAAAATCAAAGAGCCCATTATTAAATATTTGTTTCCCGTGTAGATATTTAGAGACTGATCAAGTCACCCCTTAACCTTCTCTTTGTTAAGGTATGTTAGACTCAAGGACCTCAAGCTATCACTACAAAGGCAGGTTTTCTAATCCTTTAATTATTCTTGTGGCTCTTCTCTGAACCCTCTCCAATTTATCAACATTTCTTGATGTGTGGGCACTAGAAATGGACACTGGATTCCAACAGTGGCCGCACCAGTGCCAAATACAGTGGTAAAATAACCTCTCTGCTCCTGCGCAAGATTATTCTGTTTATACATCCCAGGATTGCGTTAGACTGTTTGGCCACAGGATTGCTTTGCGAGCTCATGTACAGCTGATTATCCACCATGACCTCCAAATCTTTTTCAGTCCCTGCTTCCCAGGAGAGAGGCCCCCCCACCTCTTAAGGACAGCCTACATTCCTTGTTCCCAGATGTATACAGAGACCTCAGGTGGAAGGGTCCAGCTGAAATGGGTCAGGCCCTCCCCCTCAGGCCAAATATAAAAAGTCACTAAGGGACAGTTCCCAAACTATGGAGCAGCCCTAAGCCCATCCCCCCAAACTAGTCACCATATCTATGAGGCCATTGGGGAGCTGGCAAAACAGCACAGGCTGAGGGGTCAGCAGGATGCAGACAGCAATCAGCTTTACAGCTCTTTGCATTGAGTAGCCCAGTTCCTGTTAGATCGACAGCTACACCTAATAGAAGGTTTCCACTTTGTTCTTTGAAAATAGGAAAATATATTTTTAAAACTTACTTTAAGAATGTTCTTTGTGTTGCAACACCAAACACTCAAAAGGTAAGAAATGCCAGAGTTACAGTTGCTCATGTGACCTTATGTCAGGGTATACCCCACAAATCTGAGCTCTAGGGTACAGATGTGGGGACCTGCATGAAAGAGACTCCCTAAGCTTATCTTCTGCCAGCTTAGGTTAAAACTCTTCCAAGGCACACTCTTCTGCTTTGGACAGATATTGCTGCCACCACCAAGTGATTTTCACAAATATTGAGGGAAGGGTCATTTGGAATCCCTATCCCCCAAAATATCCCCCCAAGCCCCTTCATCTGCTTTCCTGGGGAGGCTTGAGAATAAAATACCAGCCAGTTGCCTTAGCAATGTGAGCCCAGACAAACCCTTTGTCTAAGGACTTTGGAATCAAAGGATTCTCTCTCTCTCTTTTTTTTTTTTTTTTAAAAGGTACATTTTATTAAAGAAAGAAACATCTGAAAACTCAGGCTTTAGGGATTGAATACCAAAAATGACTTTCTTGGGGTAAACTTTAAGGTTACAAGCAAAACAAAAGCACCTGGGGTTAACACAGAGGAATCCACAAACCAAAACCACCAAAAAGGTTCCTAATCGCATCTGTCTTAACTTTTCCTGTGCTACTTATATATCTGGGGTTCCAAATGAGGAGTTTATAAGTATGATGCAAATGAGTTTCCATACCTGGCTTAAAGCTTACAGCTTGTTGCTGCCTTCCCCTCTCTCCAGCCCAAGAGACAAAGAACCATGCCCCCCCCCCCCCCCCCCCAGCAGTTTTTCCCAATTTGAAAGGGTGCAGCCTCTTTATTGATTCCCCTGGTCAGGTGCCAACTCAGGTTAAACTTTGCCTTACCTGTAAAGGGTTAAGAGATTAGAGTACAGCTGCTAAGGAGGATTCTATAGCTACTGACTGGCTGAGTGTCCTTAAAAGGGAGCTACCCTCCTCCCCTATTTATCACACCTTAATTCTGCCCCTTTGTGTAACCCTTCTGCCTGGGGCCATCAGAAGACACAAATCTCTAGGGGTTCTTTAAATTAAGAAATCCACCAGCTCAAGGCCCCACACGGAAACCTGTGAAAAGCTAAACACCTCTCCTAGGCACCTTTGACAGGCAACTTCCCCACTCAGCACTGAGTCTGGGCACGAAACCAGAGAAAGCCATCAGTCTGGGGAAACAGCAACAGCAGAGATAAGTGAATGAAGACTCAGATTTCTTCCCTGTGCCCCACTCTCCTGGTGTCTTTGGCAGGAATGCTGTAACTCAGTCCCCCCGCCTGTGTGAACATCTAAGAAGCATATATCCTTCAACAAATCACTTCCCGCCCCCTTCCCCATCCGCTGCACCCCACTCACGGTTTGGTGTCAGTGGGTAGCGTGGTCCAAGAGTCTGGGAGTGCACTCAAGT
The DNA here is from genome assembly GCF_003597395.2 of Chelonoidis abingdonii. Taxonomy (NCBI): domain Eukaryota; kingdom Metazoa; phylum Chordata; order Testudines; family Testudinidae; genus Chelonoidis; species Chelonoidis abingdonii. Next base: position 1,859,539 of record NC_133773.1, on the reverse strand, counting down.
GCTATCCGGTTTGGTGCCCAGGTGCCACACTTAGCACAGCTAGAGCGGTCTCAGCTTTACTGGTGCTGGGTAGAGATGCCCTCACTAAAGTGCCCTCAGCTCTACTGCTGCTGCCCTCTGAGGCTTCTGCAAAAAGCCTTCTCTTGTTGCAGAGCCACCTCTGCCCTGTTCCATCTTTCATCGCAGAATTGCTTCGGCATTATCTCTGACAAGTCTTCACTGGAGAGTATTCAATGGCACATCAGCCCTTGAGCAGAGTCTTCACTATTAGGGACATACTGCTTGCCACAAAATAGGAATGTCTTTCTCCTCATCTGCTTGCAGGTCAGTCCTACTACTCCACCAGTTTGGAATTTATGTGCATTTCTAGTGACTCCCAAAAGTGTCACTTAGAGGATTTCTGGGTAGCAAATAAACTGCCTCCACAGCTATACTTCCCCCTGTTCACCAATAGATGGGGCAGAGAACTCCTTTCTGTGGAGCTTTTTTGTGTAGTTTATGAAGCAGCCCTTGTCTTGACCAGTAGATGGTGGCAGTGAAGTCCCCATGCTCTAGAGCTCAGGTACAGGGTTACATGCGTAGTGTTATGATACTGTCTGTAATTACACGATCACACATTTTTCCCCACAGGACCCCTGCCTTATTCAGTGCATTGGATGCACACAAAAGGGGGTTTATTAAGACTGCATGGTGAGACAGGGCATCATCCTGCCCCTGTCTCTTTTCTAGCCACAAACCACTCAGAACTTATGGTCAAACACCTTGTGCAATTTATTTACCATGTTCCCCCCCACCACCATTACAAACTTGCACATCTTTGTATACAACAGCATACACTCCCTAGCTCACTCAGTGAAGGAAGGAGGGAGCAGCAGAAGGTATCGCCTCCAGAAAGATCTCTATTGGCTCTGACCAGGGCCAGACTAATGCAGAGGCTTTGGGGGGCTGCAGCCCAGGGCCTCAGGCTAAGGCCCCCTCCCCCAAAAATAAATCCATAATTATATACAATTCAGTGGTCAGAAATCCATCAATTGTGATTGACTGTTTGATCCTGGAGCCTCTGCCAGTCGATTGTGACTTCCAGGCTGCAAAAGTCCAGTGATGCAGCAGGGCTCTGACGGGCTGCCTGTATGCCCTGGCCCTATGCCGCTCCCGAAAACAGCCAGCTGCTGGCACGTCTCTGTGGCCCTGATGGGGGTGGGGAAGGAGGTTCCATGCATTGCACCCACCCCCAGCACCATCCCCCCAGGAGCCACCCAATGGGAGCTGTGGGGACATTGCTTGTGGGCACAGGCAGTGTACAGAGACATGCGGTCCCCCTCCCCCCAATGGTTGTGCAGAGATGTGCCAGCAGCCAGCTGCTCCCAGTAGCAGCATGAGGCTATGGCAGGCAGCCTGCCTGAGCCCTGCTGCACCACCAGCTGGCAGCCACCTGTGGCAAGTGCCTCCTGCACTTCACACCCCCACCCCAGGTCAGAATCCTCTCCTGCACCAAACTCCCTCCCAGATCCTGCACCCCACACCCTCTCCAGCACCCGACACTCTGCCTCAGCCTGGAGCCCCCTCCTGAACCCAGACTCCCTCCCAGAAAAACTAATATAACAGCTGTTCCAAGGTAAGAATAGGCTATTTTGAATTAACTTAGCTATATTCTACGTGTTTTAAGACTGAAATGTAACCACAGAATGGCTTTATGTTAATTAAAAGGCAAGTTTAGCACAGCATTAATAGCCTCGATGCCATAATTGTGATAATTTTGTTTTAAGTTAGGAAAAAGACTTGTATAGCAGGGCCCCACAAAATCCAATGGCCCTGGGCCCACGGGAGAGTTCATCCAGCCCTAGCTCTCACTCCCAGAAGTCTGCCATTCTCTCTTCCTTCCTGTGCCTCATGGGTTACCTAACCTTGTAGTGCTCTCCTGTCCAGCCCAGGCTATCAATTAGGCACAGCTTTGCCCCTCAGATTTACTCCAGCCAGAGATGATTTTTTTGGTGAGCCAGCAATCAGAGTGTTACACCTGCTACTGCCCAGCACCCTGTCTCATATGGGCAGTTGTGAAGCTGGCATTGCCTGACTTTTGACTGGTTGGCTTTGCAGCTAGACAGGGCTGCCTGTGGGGGAGAGGGGCAAGTGGGGCAATTTGCCCCAGGCCCTGCAAGCCGCTCCGAGTTTTCGGCAGCACTTCGGTGGTGGGCCCGTCATTCGCTCTGGGTCTTTGGCGGAGGGTCCTTCAGTGCAGTGGAAGACTCAGAGTGAGTGAACGACCCACCGCTGACTGCTGCTGAAGCCTCGGAGCACCACCCAGTGAGTACAAGCACTGCCGCAAGCAGTGGAAAAAAATAAAAATAAAAGCCACGATCGGCAGCAGCTCTACCGCCGCCGCTTCATTCTTTGGCCACAGTTCGGCAGCGGGTCCTTCCCTTTGAGAGGGACCCGCTGCTGAATTGCTGCCAAAGACCTGGCCCTGCCCCAGGCCTCCTGAATCCTCCGGGCGATCCTGCAGCTAGAGCCAGTTGGAAACTTTCCAGCCAAACATTTTTCAGACAGAAATGCTAATTCATCAGAAGTGAAATATTCCCTGGAAACACATCACTTCCCATGACCTTAGGAGGAGCTCTGGGTGGTTCGAAAGCTTTGTCTCTCTCACCAACAGAAGTTGTTCCAGTAAAATATATTGCCTCCCCCACCTTATCTGTCTAATATCCTGGAACCAACATGGCTTAGACTGCACTGGAAAAAAGGAGTCTTAACACAATGCAGGAAGGGTTTTGTAGCTTGCCTGGTTCCTGGTCACTCACTTACCCCACTCCTAAGCAGCCCATGGGGGTCACAGAATCATAGAGATGTCAGGCTGCACAGGACCTCGAGAGGTCGGTTAATCCATCCCCCAGGCTGAGGCAGGACTGAGTTTACTAGTCCAGCCCTGACAGGTGTTTGTCCAACTTGGTCTTAAACCCCCCCAATGAGGGGGATTCCACAGTCTCCCTTGAAAGCTGTGGGTGGCAGGGGCTCCCTGAAGTCCCCTCCAGGCCCCACTGCCAGTCATGTACAATGTCTGCCCACCCCACAGTTCATAGCACACCAGGAGCTCTCAGAGTAAAACAAACAAAACCACAGGTCTCTCCCCAGGGCTGCAAGCGAAAGCCAAGAAGGGCAAAGGTGGCCTGGCTCTCAGGCAGTCTTTTGGGCTGGGTCTATCAGCAGGTCTATTGTCCCTTAATGGAGCCTACCTCTGCTCTCTCCTCTGGGCTGTCCTGCCCTGCAGGTTGTCTGTGCAGCTCTGTCAGTGATGAGGCCTGCAACTGTCTCCCCTCTCATCTACCCTGTCTCTGAGATTGGAGGAGCCCTTCTCCTTTTTATCACCCCTTCCTGGGCCAGGTTTCCCCCAATCCAGGCATAACAAGCCCTGCAGGTGCACCTTGTTAGTGCCAAACAGGCCCAGAAGAGCTTGTTAGTCTCCTCTGGGCTAGACTGAGGGCATGTATCATCACAGAAACCTATTCCAGAGATTATCTACCCTTGTAGTTAAAAGTTTTCCCTAATATCTAACCTAAATCACCTTGCTGAAAATTATAACAGCCCTTAACAGATCTGAAGACAGTTAATCTCTCAGTCTTCTTTTCTCAAGAGTAACCCTGGCCAGTTTTTTAAACCTTTCCTCCTAGGTCAGGTTTTCTAAATCTTTGATCATTGTTGTTGCTCTCCTCTGGATTCTCTCCAATTGGTCCTCATCTTTCCCGAAGTGAGGTGCCCAGAACAGGACACAGTGCTCCAGCCGAGACCTCACCAGTGTCAAACAGAGCAGGACAATCACCGCCTGTGTTACTTGGGCCTGGTCTACACTATGCGTTTAAATCACTTTAATGGCTGTTAAATCGATTTAACGCTGTACCCGTCCACACGACGTTGCCATTTATATCGATATAAAGGGCTCTTTAAATCGATTTCTGTACTCC
>NC_133773.1:1841172-1855483 GCF_003597395.2 Chelonoidis abingdonii | reverse complement strand
ATTGTAACCCACTATATTTTTTAAAAAACTTTATCTTCCTTAGCTTTTGCGTTTGAAAAATTTTTAGTATATGCCTAAACTCTACTCTTCCTTCATACTTCCATTCAATTACGATAGGGCCAAAGATTGTTATCAGTTCTTCCTCATTGTTTATTCGCAGATAGTTTTAATTAGATTTACTCGAGAAACTCTTCTTCTGAGGCACGTTACGGAATATCACAGATTCAATTGCATAGAATTGGAATGCTGTGTGTACAATAAAGTTCCTCTTAATGAACTTGATATTTATAATATATGATGTAATGTATGTATATATAATTTTGTTATTATTTATATAGTCATGGAAAGTAAATAATACACGATAGAAATGAAAGGTGTTTTTTTTTAAGTGGGTTTTTTTTTTTAGTCATCCCTGCCGGAGCCCCGTCAAAACTGTTCAAATTGGGCCCTGCACTTCCTAAAGCCGGCCCTGGCAGCCACTCAGCCACCCTGCCCTCCAAATCTTACCAGTTCTCTGGTGGGGAGGGATGAGTGGCAGAGAAGTAAACATCCAGATAGAGCAGCAGGCCTGTTCTTCACCGGATGGCTTGGAGTGCAGGTGGGAGGGAGCTCACCTGTCACCCATCCCTGACCATCAGGCTAGAGCTCTTGACCCAACTGACACAGGCAGACGAGGTTGCTAAGTAGATAGCTTGGCAGGCCTCTACTCGCACCAGGTCCGGCTTCTAGACCACTAGGAGCATGTCACTGGCATACACTGACAGGACTAATTGCAACTCTGGCTCATGGAACACTAGCCCCATCAACCTCCTGAAGAGGAGATGGAGAAAGGGCTCAATGGTCACCATGTACAGTTGGTCTGACAGCAAACAGCCTTGATGCATCCCTCACGAGAAGCTGACCCAGACCAAACACTCCATGGAAGCGTAAAGCACCTGGAGAAAGCGCACACTCCGGGGCCTGAAGTAGAATGCCTACAGAGTGCTCAAGAGATTCCCATGGTCCACCCTGTCGAATGCCTTCTCTTGGTCCAGGGACAGGAGAGCAAACAATAGATCATCCCTACATCCAAGCTTGAGGATGTCATGGACCAAATACAGATTATAAAAGATGGCATGTCCTGGGACAGTGTAGGTCTGGTCAGGGTGGACCACATCCACCACCACGGATCCCAGCCACAGCAAGATGGCCTTCGCTATGACTTTGTAGTCCATACTGAGGAGTAAGATGGGATGCCAATTCTGAAGATCACATCATCTTAGGCAGCAAGGTGAGCACGGCTCATCTGCATGACAGGGGGAGCACCTGCTCCCTAAGGACTTGACCCAGATGACAACAAAGTCTGGGCCAAGGACATCCCAGAACATGCAGTTGTGAAAGTAGAATTAATTATATTGTAAAAATAAGAATGGATTAAAGAAATGTTGTATGTACCTTTAAGCAGAAATAAGAAATGTTGAAATACAGGTGCCAGGAAAAGAAACATTAGGCATAAACAAGTGCCTTGTTGCCAAAAAGGCTAATGGCATTTTGGGATATATAAGTAGGGCATTGCCAGCAGATCGAGGGACGTGATCATTCCCTCATTCGACATTGGTGAGGTCTCATCTGGAGTACTGCGTCCAGTTTTGGGCCCCACACTACAAGAAGGATGTGGAAAAACTGGAAAGAGTCCAGCGGAGGGCAACAAAATGATTAGAGGGCTGGAGCACATGACTTATGAGGAGAGGCTGAGGGAACTGGGATTGTTCAGTCTGCAGAAGAGAAGAATGAGGGAGGATTTGATAGCTGCTTTCAACTACCTGAAAGGGTTCCAAAGAGGATGGATCTAGACTGTTCTCAATGGTATTTGATGACAGACAAAGGAGTAATGGTCTCAAGTTGCATGGGGGAGGTTTAGGTTGAATATAGGAAAAGCTTTTTCACTAGAGGGTGGTGAAGCATGAGTGGTTACCTAGGGAGGTGGTGGACTCTCCTTCCTTAGAGGTTTTTAAGGTCAGGCCTCGCGGGCTTCTGTGAGTTGCTGCAACAGCTGAGGAAGCTCTTAGAAGGAAGAAATTATGGAAGGTGAGCATTCAGCTGTTGTAACCTGCACAGGTTGTGCCATGTTTGTCTTTCTTCCACAGGACAGAAGCGACTTTGTCTGTACAAAGTGCAAGCTGGTCTCCATATTGGAAGAGAAGGTTCGAGGTCTGGAGCAACAAGTATCAACCCTGCATTGCATAAGAGAAAAATGAAGATTTCCTGGACAGACATCAGGATATGCTTCTACGGGCACAACATTCTGAAGAATCAGAGCAGGCTGTGCAGAGGGGAGAGAGGACAGTGAAGAAATTTGGCAGCAGCATGTGACCTCCAGAAGAAGAAAGAGGAGCGTCCATGTACCAGCAATGGAGATACAGATGAGCAACCGTTTTCATGTTCTCTCCACAGGTACTAATGCGGAGAGTGGACTAGATGATACATCTGAGAGAAGGGAGCAGAAGGAGACTCCACCGATTGGAAGGCATGAGATGCACTGTCCTAGGGATGGGGGTTCCACAACCACCGCTCCCAAGAGAAGGAGGAGGGGTGGGTGGTTGGGGACTCCCTCCTCAGGGGACTGAGTCATCTATCTGCCCCCGACCGAGAAAACCGAGAGGTCTGCTGCTTGCCAGGAGCTAGGATTCACGATGTGACGGAGAGACTGCCGAGACTCATCAAGCCCTCGGATCGCTACCCTACCCTTCCTGCTTCTCCACGTGGGCACCAATGATACTGCCAAGAATGACCTTGAGCGGATCACTGCAGACTACGTGGCTCTGGGAAGAAGGATAAAGGAGTTTGAGGTGCAAGTGGTGTTCTCGTCCATCCTCCCTGTGCAGGGAAAAGGCCTGGGTAGAGACCATCGAATTGTGGAAGTCAACGAAATGGCTACGCAGGTGGTGTCGGAGAGAAGGCTTTGGATTCTTTGACCATGGGATGGTGTTCCAAGAAGGAGGAGTGCTAGGCAGAGACGGGCTCCACCTAACGAAGAGAGGGAAGAGCATCTTCGCAAGCAGGCTGGCTAACCTAGTGAGGAGGGCTTTAAACTAGGTTCACCAGGGAAGGAGACCAAAGCCCTGAGGTAAGTGGGGAAATGGGATACCAGGAGGAAGCACGAGAGCAGGAGAGTGCAAGAGGGGAGGACTCCTGTCTCAGACTGAGAAAGCAGGACAATCAGCGAGTTATCTTAAGTGCCTATACACAAATGCAAGAAGCCTGGGAAACAAGCAGGGAGAACTGGAAGTCCTGGCACAGTCAAGGAACTATGATGTGATTGGAAACAAACAGAGACTTGGTGGGATAACTCACATGACTGGATACTGTCATGGATGGATATAAACTGTTCAGGAAGGACAGGCAGGGCAGAAAAGGTGGGGGAGTTGCATTGTATGTAAGAGAGCAGTATGACTGCTCAGAGCTCCAGTATGAAACTGCAGAAAAACCTGAGAGTCTCTGGATTAAGTTTAGAAGTGTGAGCAACAAGGGTGATGTCGTGGTGGGAGTCTGCTATAGACCACCAGACCAGGGGGATGAGGTGGACGAGGCTTTCTTCCGGCAACTAGCAGAAGTTACTAGATCACAGGCCCTGGTTCTCATGGGAGACTTTAATCACCCTGATATCTGCTGGGAGAGCAATACAGCAGTGCACAGACAATCCAGGAAGTTTTTGGAAAGTGTAGGGGACAATTTCCTGGTGCAAGTGCTGGAGGAACCAACTAGGGGCAGAGCTCTTCTTGACCTGCTGCTCACAAACAGGGAAGAGTTAGTAGGGGAAGCAAAAGTGGATGGGAACCTGGGAGGCAGTGACCATGAGATGGTCGAGTTCAGGATCCTGACACAAGGAAAGAAAGGAGAGCAGCAGAATACAGACCCTGGACTTCAGAAAAGCAGACTTTGACTCCCTCAGGGAACTGATGGGCAGGATCCCCTGGGAGAATAACATGAGGGGAAGGAGTCCAGGAGAGCTGCTGTATTTTAAAGAATCCTTATTGAGGTTGCAGGAAAAAAAACATCCCGATGTGTAGAAAGAATAGTAAATATGGCAGGCGACCAGCTTGGCTTAACAGTGAAATCCTTGCTGATCTTAAACACAAAAAAGAAGCTTACAAGAAGTGGAAGATTGGACAAATGACCAGGGAGGAGTATAAAAATATTGCTCAGGCATGCAGGAGTGAAATCAGGAAGGCCAAATCACACTTGGAGTTGCAGCTAGCAAGAGATGTTAAGAGTAACAAGAAGGGTTTCTTCAGGTATGTTAGCAACAAGAAGAAAGTCAAGGAAAGTGTGGGCCCCTTACTGAATGAGGGAGGCAACCTAGTGACAGAGGATGTGGAAAAAGCTAATGTACTCAATGCTTTTTTTGCCTCTGTCTTCACAAACAAGGTCAGCTCCCAGACTGCTGCACTGGGCAGCACAGTATGGGAGGAGGTGACCAGCCCTCTGTGGAGAAAGAAGTGGTTCAGGACTATTTAGAAAAACTGGACGAGCACAAGTCCATGGGGCCGGATGCGCTGCATCCGAGGGTGCTAAAGGAGTTGGCGGATGTGATTGCAGAGCCATTGGCCATTATCTTTGAAAACTCATGGCGATCGGGGGAGGTCCCGGATGACTGGAAAAAGGCTAATGTAGTGCCCATCTTTAAAAAAGGGAAGAAGGAGGATCCGGGGAACTACAGGCCAGTCAGCCTCACCTCAGTCCCTGGAAAAATCATGGAGCAGGTCCTCAAGGAATCAATTCTGAAGCACTTAGAGGAGAGGAAAGTGATCAGGAACAGTCAGCATGGATTCACCAAGGGCAAGTCATGCCTGACTAACCTAATTGCCTTCTATGAGGAGATAACTGGCTCTGTGGATGAGGGGAAAGCAGTGGATGTGTTATTCCTTGACTTTAGCAAAGCTTTTGATACGGTCTCCCACAGTATTCTTGCCAGCAAGTTAAAGAAGTATGGGCTGGATGAATGGACTATAAGGTGGATAGAAAGCTGGCTAGATCGTCGGGCTCAACGGGTAGTGATCAATGGCTCCATGTCTAGTTGGCAGCCGGTTTCAAGCAGGAGTGCCCCAAGGGTCGGTCCTGGGGCCGGTTTTGTTCAATATCTTCATTAATGATCTGGAGGATGGCGTGGACTGCACTCTCAGCAAGTTTGCAGATGACACTAAACTGGGAGGAGTGGTAGATACGCTGGAGGGTAGGGATAGGATACAGAGGGACCTAGACAAATTAGAGGATTGGGCCAAAAGAAACCTGATGAGGTTCAACAAGGACAAGTGCAGAGTCCTGCACTTAGGACGGAAGAATCCCATGCACTGTTACAGACTAGGGACCGAATGGCTAGGCAGCAGTTCTGCAGAAAAGGACCTAGGGGTTACAGTGGACGAAAGCTGGATATGAGTCAACAGTGTGCCCTTGTTGCCAAGAAGGCTAATGGCATTTTGGGCTGTATAAGTAGGGGCATTGCCAGCAGATCGAGGGACGTGATCATTCCCCTCTATTCGACATTGGTGAGGCCTCATCTGGAGTACTGTGTCCAGTTTACCTAGGCGAGGTGGTGGCTCTCTTCCTTAGATGGTTTTTAAGGTCCAGGCTTGACAAAGCCCTGGCTGGGATGATTTAGTTGGGAATTGGTCCTGCTTTGAGCAGGGGGTTGAACTAGATGACCTCCTGAGGTCCCTTCCAATCCTGATATTCTATGATTCTATGAAAGGAGAAGGATGAGAGATCAAACAAAGGCACCCTGAGTCCTATGGTCATCAAGGATCCAGAGCTCCCTGCATGCTACACAGAGGGATGGATCCCCAGGGCTGGCAGCCAGATACCTCTCTAGCTCCAAAACCTCCTGATCCAGCGGCTCTATCACCTCCACCAGTTGGTCCCCCAGGTATAGCCACAGCAGAAGAGTTGGGCATGCATCTTCCGCACATCCCACCACCAATGCACTGAGGGAAAGGCTCTTCCCAGCACCAGGCCAGCCAGAAGTCCTGGAAGGATGCCATGAAGCCCATGTCCTCCAGCAGACTATTGTTGAAATGCCAATAGACTTGCTCTGGCCTCTCCACATTAAGAGAGACTGTTACAGCCACCAAATGATGGTCCAAGAAGGGGCCGGTCAGGTGTTTGAGGAGTGGGTCCATGATAGATGAAAGCAAGATTAAAAAAATTCAGTCCAACCAGAAGTGATGTGACTGAATGACCTCCACCTAGACATAAGTGAAGGTGGATTCCCAGTGGTGGTCGTGCCAAACATCCACCAGGGAGTGATGGTCCACAGTCTCCCTGAGGATATCCATGGTGGCTGAGCATGTCCCTGAGCAGTCCCTCCTCTCGAGGGTGGTATTGAAGTCCCTGCCCAGGACCGTCCTCAAAATGGCCCTTGTGGCCCAGAGTATGAGATGGAAGTCCCTCAAGTTCTGGAAAGCGCATGGCACCTTACCCTTACAACCACGAGTGTCCACCAGAATCAGTGCATCTCATCCCACAGCGTGTCAGGGTTGCAGACTCCCAGGCGTCCTCCAGCTGGGACTCCAAAATGGCCCCACAGCCAAGGGAGATGGGAAAACAGGGTGCAGACCCCAGCACAGAGCCCATGCTGCTTGCACTGCGCAGCCCATCTCAATCCCTGATGCAAGGAGCAGCAGCAGAGGGAGAACAGTAGCCCGAGGTAGCCTGGGAGAGGGAAACATGAAAACTGCCTCCCGGGGACTGTCAATAGAGAAGGGGAATGAGACAACCCCAGGGCTGGCAGCAATATAGGAAGTGGAGGGGAAAGGAGTGGGAATGGCAAACAGGGGCAGGAGTGAGAACACGTCCAGGAGTGGAAATTGGAGCGAGGTGGAATAGGACTGTTATCAAGGGCTCTGGCAGCACTCAACCAAGCATGTGGGTGAAGGGGACAGGTGTGGGAAAGGTGCCTGCTATGATGACGGACCTGGGCACCATGATGGACTTGGCACCTGTTGCCATGGAAACAGGCGAGGGATTGCCTGAATCTAGGCCCCCAGATGCAAATGGAAACAGCTGCCCCACCTTGGCGTGGGGGCACCCAAAGACACAGGGCCCGGCCGCTTGGCACCAGCCATTGCCACAATGGGCTCAGTGGCCTGGAGCAGGGTGACATCTGTGGCCAGGCAGGTGGATGAGCCAAGAGGCACGAGTAGGGACAGCGGCCTAGGGAAGGGAAGGGGATGGTGCAATGAAATCAGCACCCAAAGCAAGGCCTGCTGGCAGAGGGTCATCCTCCTCCTAGGTAACTGAGGTCAGATCCAAGACTTAGATCTCCTCAAAGAGGGAGCTAAAGTCCCCACCCGCCACCACAGACCCCTTTCCATCAGCAACTGAGATGTCTACCTTGGTGTCAATGGGGAGCATGGATGACAAAGGAGATGGGGGCTCCCTCCAAGGTCTCCTTGGGGAGGGGATCCAGGAGCGGGGCTTTACTGCTGCCTCTGGACACATGGTATCCAAGGCCAGCTCCACCCACTGGACCTTGTCATGGGGTGCAGCGCAAGGCTCAGCAGCAGCAGCCTCCCCTCATGGTCTTACGGAGGGGCCTCCTCCCCCTCCATACTGAGGAGGAGGTGCTGGGCCCACACCTTCCACTTTCTTTGCTTACCCTGAATGAGCACCCAGCCCTCCAAGGTGGTAGTGGAGGGCTGGCCAGTGGGGGCAGGTCTAGGGGGGCAAGGGTGATGGTTTCAAGTGTAGGGGAGGCAAGGACAGGACAACAGGGGGAAGTAGTCTCTCCCCGTGCGGCAGGCCCTCTCCTGAGCCCAGTGATGGCTCTGCTGCCTTCTCCTCTGCCGGCCCCACCTGACTATACACAGTGGTGGTGGGGCCCACACGCTCATCTGGACACTACAGCGGGGCTATCCCTGGGGCCCAAGCAGAGGTGATGGCAGGGGAAAGAGGAGGAGGGGCAGCACCCAGAACTGGGTGGCCAGGATCACCGGCAGTAACAGGGCCAGCACATGCCCTAGACATGCCGCATTGCCCAGCAAAGGAAGCAGCGGGCCTCCCCCAAGGAATAATGCACCCAGTACTGGGCCCCCTGAAAGGACCCCTCGAGACTGCCTCTGTCACACACTGCTGGTAGTAACCTGCCAGTGGAAAGAGAGGCAGAGAAAGATTAAGATTTTGTGGGACCCTGGGCACAAAGAACATTTGGGCCTCCCCACCCATGGGGCCCAGCACCCTGCTTCCCTACCCCTCGGCCCCACTCCCTGGCCTGGCTGGAAGCTGGAGCTGGGCGCCATGGTCAGAGCTACCCAGGGAGCCCAGGCTGCTGTGGGGAGCCCTGGACCCTCCATATGCCCTGGGCGACACTCCCTGGGGGGCAGGGATATGGGCCAAGGGCTGATCTCAGGCTCCCTGGCTTCCCCTCCCAGGGCAGGTGGAAGGTCTGGGTCTCCCCACAGTGGTCCAGGCTCCCTGGGCAGCTCTTAAGTGATCCACAATCTCAGCATCTCTCCTTTCTGGCTCTGGAGGGGGTTAACCCTGTGGTTCCCTTGCTTAAATCAGGAGCAGGGCTCCATTTCATGAGACTACATGGACCACCCAAACACAGACCAAAGGATAGTCCCTACTCCAAAGAGCTCCAACCATTCTTAAAAGCCAACACAAGTGAATGTGATGGATGGTGGGGGGCGGAGGTGATGAGGGACTCTTGCAGTTAGTGAGCCTGTCAACAGGCAGGTCCCAAATCAGGTATTTTTTTTTAAAATAGCTTTGTTAGAGTTCCCTATCAAATCAGATCCCCACCCCAGGACCAAGTGACCTGGGCTTGCTGCCCATTATTTTTAGAGCATTTTATATATTTTCCCCTTCTGTACAGACTCTCCTCACCAGGGCCCTTTCCCCAACATTACTAGTTCCCATTTCTTCAGCCCCTTCAAACTGTGGGCCAGGCCCTCAGGGTGTGTACTTCCCGTCTTGTTGCTGCTAGGCACGGTGCCAGGATGGGTTCATAAAGCATGAGTCCACTGATCAGTTATGGAATGTCTGCTTTGCTGGCCCCACCTGTGAGGGTACCAATGGGGTCTGCCCATTACCTAACTCCCTACTTAGGCTTCCCATCACTAGAGACTTCCTTATTGTTATTGACCTTATGTGGAAGGCGCTCAGATACTGCAGTGATGGACAGCAGGACAAAACCCTAAGATAGCAAACTAGACATCTCCCCCACCCAGGAGCCAATCTCCCAGCCCTATAAAAGCACTCCCAGAGTCTGGAAATGCTGAAAGCCAAAGGGCTCCTCCCACTAAAAAGAACCTCCATGTAGAGCTGCTGAGAGAGGAGATGGAGCTACCAAGGCAACGTGCTCCCAAAAGCCTGGCATCACAGTAAGGAGGGGACAGAGGTCAGCTCTGTTACCAATTGCAGGGAGCAGCAAGAAGTATCTCTGAAAGAACAGCCCCTTTGCGCTGCACAGAATGCCTCTTGGAGATAAGTCAGAGCTGCTGGCTCACAGGGAAATGAAACCTCCTGTCAGCACCAAAGACTCAGCCCAGTGGTGGAAAAGGGAACCAGAGCCTAGTCTGGCTCACACATCACCAACGAGATGGCTAGCTGGTCAATCTAATGAAGGCAATGGGGTTAGGGCTCTGTGGGGCTCACCTGCAGGCAGGATCCAAAGGTGACGGGAGGGGAGGGGGATGTGGCTGCACATAGGTCACCTGAGCGTGTGACCTAAAGGTGACAGACCAGTTGGGGTGGAGACTGCACAGAGGTCAGGATGTGGCCTGTCAAATCATTGCTGCTGGTGATGCTACAAGGCTGGGAAGAGCTTAGCATGATCCCCACTTCCTGGGGAGTTTGAGGCATTCATGCCACTGAGGCAACAAGTACAGGGCCCCACGAGGTGGGTTTGACACTCACTCACTAGTGCAGAGCTGCGCCGTGAGTCACCCTTTGCCTGTGCTATGATGGGGAGGCTGCAAGGTCCTGCTCAGCTGGGGCACAGGGAGGGAGCTTCAGCTCCTGATAGAGCATCCCGAGCACGTAAGGGGCTAGGAAAGCCCTTGCAAAGGCTCCTCCCAGCCTCAGTGCTGCTCATCCTCATCCCTTGCACGAGCAGCTTGTGCCCAGATGAGGTGCCAGTGCCAGGGCATGGCTGATCATTGCCAAAATGAGGCAGACTATGGTTGCTCATGGAGACCACAGCTTCCATCAAGCAGAGATGACAAAATTACTCAGTCCAGCAACAACAGCATCCCCACCACAGAGTCCAGCAGCAGCACCTATTGGAAAGTCCGGGAGGTGGAAGGGCGCAAGCCCGCCCACTTCTAAAGACCCCTCCCCCAGCCTAGCGAGTGACCACTGGGTCCAGGAACCAAACGAATACAGGCGTGGAAGTTGGAAAAAGAGCAGACATCTTAGTCTTCCATGAAGAGCGAGAGTCAGGCTAACTCTAACAGCTAATAACGTGAGATTTCCAAGCAGGGCCTGGGTGAGTGGAAAAGAACTGTAAGAGATGCTGTTTTTTGACCTTGTGTTAGATAAGAATGGAACACAGACTGTAGCAGAAATTGCTGAGGAAAGGAAGATCTCAGGAAGGAATATGTATAAACAAAATGCAGTTGTTGCTCATTACTGTATGTAACAAAAGGTATAAATGCTTGCCCTAATTGTTTATCTTTTCGGAGACCTGCCATTGTTCACTCTCTCTCTTGCAATATTGCTTGAGAATAAACTGCCTCTGACATGTTGCAACCAATCTCAGAGTGAGGACTCATTTTTCTCCCATGCGGGGGACAACTAATGAAAAACAGGGACCAAGTGATGGTCACAGGTTCAAAACAAGGGTGCCAGATGGGGACACCGAGCAGGGGACCCCGGACAGCACCCACTGCTCCTCAAAGGTGTCTAGGGAGCTAGCGGATGCTGCCCAGTGGAACTCTGCCTGGAGACGTGAGACCAGGGAACGGAAATAGGCCCTACAGTTGCAAAGCATCCCCTCGTCCAACAGCTTCCTCCTGGTGTTATAGATTGTGACTTTAGCTAGAGCCAGGACGAGGTTGATGAGGAGGTCTCATGACTTTGTGGAGCCTCGGACAGGGTGTGTGAAAATGAACAGGCGCAGGGAAAAGTGCAGCCAGAAGCTCAACAAGAGGTTCTGGAGGAGCTGGTATAGGGGCTGCAACCTGGCGCATTCGAGGTAAGTGTGTGCCAGGTTCTCCCTCACACCGCAGAAGGGACAGGCCTCAAGCATGGCGGTGAACCACACCAGATACATGCTTGTGCTTGCAGCACCGTGAAGGAACCACCAATCAATGTCCCTAGTGGGCGTGGGTCCAAGGTGGAATAGAGGCTATTTACCTCCTCACCCTCCACAGTTGGTAAATAGTCCCGCCACTTGGTGTTGGGGCGGGATGAGAGGGTGAGGAAATGCAACATGTGAAGCACGAGCATGTACAGTTGGTCCCTGGGCACGGTCTGGAAGTGAGCCCACTGCAGGGTGCGCAGCCAGCTTGGAGTTTGGAAGTGGGGAAGACGGGGGGGGGTGGCGGGGGGGCTCGTGGAACAGGGGCCTGATAAAAAGGTCCAGAGGGCCCAGGGTAAGAGGGGCGGGGAGTGCCCTCTCACAGGGCCTGCCATAGGAAGGCGAGAGAAGGGGGCAACAAGGCAGCGCCCACGTCCTAGAGTATGCGCAGGGGGGTTCGAAGGGTGGAGAGCCCCATGCACTGACCGAGTGCACGAGGATCCACCCAGTCCCCCCGTCATAGTCCAGGAGGTCTCCAACCCTGGTGACTTCTGCCAGGATCAACCTCCAGCACATAGAGGGAGACTCCGCCACCTGCACACATAGATTGGGGTTGTGTAGTAGGGGCTCCATGCAGAGGTCCACCACCTCAGTGGCCACAACAGACCTGGTCGCCAAAGAGAGCTTCCAGCTCTGGAGGAGGTCCTGGTAGAAGACCGGCAGCTCCAAGAGGTCTCGTGGAAGACCCTTTGGGTGAAGAAAAAAGAGTTGCTGGTTGTATCGGAGCCCTCGGAGGAGGCAGAGGAAGACGTGCACCGGCATGCTCCATGCCACACTGCCTGCACCATAAAGGAGTCTCTGCAGGGCCTGGAGGTGGAAGACATGGACCTGGCTACAAAGGCAGACCAGGCCCTGTCCTCTCTCCTCCAAGGGAAGACTCAGGATTTGTGCAGAGACACAGTGCAGCCCCAGCCAGAAAAACTCCAGGGCTGTCCTCTGGAACCTGGTCAGGATCCCCGGGGCCAGGCTCAGGGTGTTGAACTGGTGCCAGAGCATGGACAGGACTAGCTGACTCAGCACCAGTGCCCTCCCTTGCAGAGAGAGACACCGGTGCAGTCCTCTCCATCTCCGCAGCCACTTGCCCACCCTGACCTCCAAATCCTGCCAGTTCTCTGGTGGTGAAGGATGCATGGCGGAAAGGTAAACACCAACACAGAGCAGTGGACCCGCTCTCCACCAGATGTTTTGAAGCACGAGTGGGAAGGAGCTCGCCTGCCACCTGTCCCCGACCACCAGGCCAGAGCTCTTGACCCAGTTGACCCAGGCTGAGGAGGCTGTAGAGTAAACGGCCTGGCAAGCCTCCACCTGAGCCAGGTCACCTGGGTCCTGGACCATGAGAAGCATGTCGTCGGCCAACAGAACCAGCTGCAGTCTAGCTCCCTAAACACCAACCCTGTCAACTGCCAGTGGAGGAGACAGAGGAAGGGCTCTATTGCCAGAACGTACAGCTGACCCAAGAGGGGGCACCCCGCCATACTCCCCACCCAAAGCTGACCGGCTTGGTCAGGGTCCAGTTGAGCCTGACCAGACACGCCGCCTCAGCGTACAGCACTTGGAGAAAGCTCACAAACTGGGGCCTTAAGCCAAATGCCTGCAGAGTGCCCAGGAGATACCCATGGTCCATCTTGTCAAACGCCTTCTCCTGGTCCAGGGACAGGAGGGTGAATGACAGACCATCCCTACACACAAGCTCCAAGAGGTTCCAGACCAAGTACAAGTTATCAAATATGGTCCGGATTGGGACGGTGTAGGTCTGGTTGGGATGGACCACGTCCGCCGGCACGGACCCCAGCCGCAGCGAAGTGGCCTTCATAAGGCAGATTGTCCATTCCTCGGATCATCCTAGTAGCCCGTCTCTGAACCTGTTCCAGTCTGAATTTCATCCTTCTTAAACATGGGAGACCAGAACTGCACACAGTATTCAGATGAGGTCCACCAGCGCCTTATACAACGGTACT
The DNA here is from genome assembly GCF_003597395.2 of Chelonoidis abingdonii. Lineage (NCBI taxonomy): Eukaryota > Metazoa > Chordata > Testudines > Testudinidae > Chelonoidis > Chelonoidis abingdonii. The sequence continues at coordinate 1,842,247 of NC_133773.1, read as the reverse complement.
AACACCTCCTTATCTTTGCTGGAAATACTCCTGATGCATCCAAAACCGCATTTTGCTTTTTTAACGGCCCATATCAATTGGCGGTCATAGTCATCTGTGATTCTTCTTTCTCTCTCTGTGAATTATCCCTAAATTCAAAATGTAGTGTGCAAGTTGACTGGTAGTGTAATAGCATAATCTCTTGTGTATAACATTGTAAACCTACTACCTGATTTTTATATTAAACACTTACTATACATAATACAATAAATCGACAGAAACAAAGCCTTAGAATACTTTATTCTTTCTGTGTCTTATTTAAAGTTTTTCCATAATCTTCTTTTTGCTTCAGAATGCCTCATGCGTCCCCATACTGTTTCAATAGGATCAACCTGTGGCTTGGCTGCTCTTTTACTTTTCCTGAAGAGCTGGGAGCTCAATATCATCAAAGGCCAGGTCTACACTGCGACTTTAATCGCCGTTTAATGGCCATATATGATTTAACGCTGTATCCGTTCACACGACGTCGTCATTTAATATCGAGTAACCGCCTCTTTAAATCGATTTCGGAACTCCTCCAAACGAGAGAGCGCTAAATTCGATAGTGATAACTCGGATTAGGGTTCGTTGGACGGAAATCGACGTTATTCTCCAGGCGGCATCCCAGAGTGCTGCATGACCGCTCTGGACAGCAATCTTGAACTCGGATGCAGCGGGCAGGTAAACAGGAAAAGTCCCGGCAAACTTGATTACTTCTATCCTGCTTGTCCAGCGTGGAGCTCTGATCAGCACGTCTGGCATGCAGTCTCAAATCAAAAGAGCTCCAGCAGGACCATACGGGAGATACTAGGTCTGATCGCTGTATGGGGAGACAATCTGTTGTATCAGCTCTCGTTACAGAACACGAAATGCCAAAGCGTTTGAATAAAAATACTGCAGGATACACAGCGCTACTGACAAGCGTAATGGAAATGGATGCTCATGAAGGGAGGAGGGGGTACTGAGGACTCCAGCTATCCCACAGTCCCACAGCAGTCTCTGAAAATTATTTGCATTATTGCAGAGCTCCCCAATGTCTGTAGGGTCAAGAACACAG
>NC_133773.1:1808167-1841072 GCF_003597395.2 Chelonoidis abingdonii | reverse complement strand
GAACAGACGTTTTGGAGAGTGAGCTTTCGTGGTGAAATACCCAGTTCGTCAGACGCAGGTAGTGGAAATTTCCAGGGGCAGGTATATATATGCTAGCAAGCAAGCTAGAGATACGAGTTAGTTCAATCAGGGAGATGAGCCTGTTCCTAGCAGTTGAGGTGTGAAAACCAAGGAGGAGAACTGGTTCTGTAAATGGCAAGCCTTCACAGTCTTTGTTTTACGTCAGAGCTGATGGTGTCAAATTTGCAGATGAACTGGAGCTCAGCAATTTCTCTTTGAAGTCTGGTCCTGAGTTTTTTGCTGCAGGTGCCACCTTAAGGTCTGCTATAGTGTGTCCAGGGGTTGAAGTGCTCTCTACAGGTTTTTGTTATATTGCCATTCCTGATATCTGATTTGTGTCCATTTACCCTTTTCCGTAGAGACTGTCCAGTTTGGTGATGTACATAGCAGAGGGGCACTTGCTGGCATATCATGCAACAAACCTCGATGCCACTCTGCCCACATATCTACACCAGCGACACCATCACAGGACCTAACCAGATCAGCCATACCAGTCACTGGTTCATTCACCTGCACGTCCACCAGTAAATACGCCATCATATGCCAGCATGCCCTCTGCTATGTACAGATCGGCAAACTGGACAGTCACTACGGAAAAGGATAAATGGACACAAATCAGATATCGGAATGGCATATACAAAAACCTGTAGGAGGCACTTCAACCTCCTTGGCCACACTATAGCAGACCTTAAGGTGGCCATCCTGCAGCAAAAAAACTCAGGACCAACCTTCAAAGAGAAACTGCTGAGCTCCAGTTCATCTGCAAATTTGACACCATCAGCTTGGATTAACAAAAGATTGTAAATGGCTTGCCAATTACAAGAACCAGTTTTCTCCTCCTTGGTTTCACACCTCTACTGCTAGAACAGGGCCTCACCCTCCCTGATTGAACTAACCTCGTTATATCTAGCTTGCTTGCTAGCATATATATACCTCCCCTGGAAATTTCCACTACCTGCGTCTGATGAAGTGGGTATTCACCCACGAAGGCTCATGCTCCAAAACGTCTGTTAGTCTATAAGGTGCCACAGATTCTCTGCTGCTTTTACAGATCCAGACTAACACGGCTACCCCTCTGATGCTTTTAAATGCTAATGCAAACACTGTAACAGAGTATTAATGTCCCAATGCACTGTAGCTTGTTTTAACTTACCATAATACTAGAAGCGGTACAATGTGCAGCTTCTTAAAAGCTGACGCTACAGCAGTGATATTCGCAAGCCAGCAGTGTAGGGCTGGGGGTGGGAAGGGAAGCGCATCTAGGTATAGTAACATCTCTCACACCAAACGGAACTTTTCCAAGTTCATTCCAGTTTGGAAGTGTGATTATTATACCTTGTCTTACAAACACCATTACATATGCACAAGGTCAATAATTCCCCGCGCACCTTTTCCAGAGTTTGTGCTTCTGCATAAAGTATCTATCTGAGGGTCATCTACACTGCACGATATTTCGAAGTAGTTTAAACCGATGTTACAAAACCGATGTATAAAATCGGTTTTGCGCGTCCACAGTGCGTCAAAAATCGATTGCTATGTCCATGGTCACAGGCTACCATCGATTTCAGAAGCGTGCACTGTGGGTAGCTGTTCCTCAGCTTATCCCATAGTTCCCAACTTCCGTGTTGAGAGCACAGTGCCTGATGGGGGCAGAAAACATTGCCCCGGGTGGTGCTGGTACAGCCTCACCCCTCCTTTGTGAAGGCAGCCAGACAACCCTTTGGCGCCTTTTTCGCGGAGTGCATTGAGCAAACACCATAGCACAGCAATCATGGACCCTGAGATCACAAACGGTATTCTGACGCGGTCACACACTCGGCGTACTCTCGTGCTGACTATACTGAACAATGAACTGCAAAGGCAGGAGGAGAGAGGAGGCAGCTTTGCTGAGCGGCGAGGACAGCGATGACGAGATGGAGGCGAATTCTCCATAACCGCTGGCCCCAGCGTTTTGGAGCTACTGCTATTAACGGGCATCTACTACCGATTGACGCCGACATTTGGGCACGGGAAACAAGCACAGACTGGTGGGCTGCAATTGTTTTGACGGTGTGGGACGCATTCGCAGTGGCTGCGAAACTTTTCATGCGTAAGAGCACTTTCTTAGAACTTTGTGACACGCTTTCCCTGCCCTGAAACGCCGTAATACAAACATGAGAGCACCCCACAGTGGAGAAGCGAGGCAAAGCCCTTCTGGAAGCTTGCAACGCCAGACAGCTACCGGTCAGTCAGAAATCAATTTGGAGTGGGCAAATCTACTGTGGGGGCTGCAGTGATGCAAGTAGCCAAGCAATCGTTGAGCTGCTGCACGAAAGGTTTGACTCTGGGAAACGTGCAGGTGATAGTGGATGGCTTTGCTGCAATGGGTTTTCCAGACTGTGGTGGGGCCATAGATGGAACCCATATCCCTATCTTGGCCCCAGAACACAGGGCACCCAGTACGTTACCCGCAAGGGGTACTTTTCAATGGTGCTGCAAGCACTGGTGACCACAAGGGACGTTTCCACCCACATCCCCGTGGGATGGCCAGGAAGGGTTCATGACGCTCGCGTCTTCAGGAGCCACTAGTCTGTTTAACGGCTGCAGCAAGGGAATTACTTCCCAGACCAGAAATAACCGTTGGGAATGTTCAAATGCCTATAGTTATCATCCTGGGGGACCCACGCCTACCCCCCTTGATGCATGGCTCATGAGCATACACTGCAGCCTGGACAGTGGTCAAGGACTGTTCAATCTACAGGCTGAGCAAGTGCCGGATGGTGGTAGAATGTGGCATTTTGGCCGTTTAAAGGATCGCTGGCGGATCATTACTTACTCGCTCAGACCTCAGCCAAACCAATGTCCCGCTTGCTATTGCTGCTTGCTGTGTGCTCCACAATCTTTGTGAGACTAAGGGGGAGACATTTTGGCTGGGTGGGAGGCTGAGGCAAATCCCTGGCCGCTGGTCAGCAGCCAGAGACCAGGGCGATTAGAAGAGCAACCTGAGGCACTGCGCATCAGAGAAGCCTTGAAAACGAGTTTCAGCACGGCCCAGGGTATGGTGTGACTCTGTTTGCTTCCCCTTGTGAAACCCTCCGCACTTGATGGACTTATTCAGTGTAAGCAACCCACCCTCCCTCCTTTTTCATTACAGGTTGGTGAAGGAAAATAAATTCTGTATCGTTTAAAAATCATTTATTATTCATTAAAAGTAATTATGCATCTGTTAAAAATCATGAGTTTTCTTACTAGATTTCCTGTAAGACAACCCACCTCCCCCTTTCGATGTATTCTGTATTACAAGGAACTATAAAAAAGCAGAGAATTAGGAGGTGTCCTGGCTGCTGTGCTTTGGAAGGAGGGGGAAGGGAAAGGCTCCTAGCACATTGTAGCGTAATTAAGCCTTTTCCTTGAACTCTGCAGGATGTGTCTATAAGGTGCCACAGGATTCTCTGCTGCTTTTACATATTAAAAGCAATAACACTTAACAGACCAGTATATCCAGGACGTTACTAACGCACTTTTCCCCCACCGATACCTAGTAGTTGCACTGTCATCTCCCATAGCTACTTACGTTGCAGCTTTTTTTGTTAAAACTAAATTGGGAAGAAAGACCATTGCGCCATGAACATACTGTATACAGTATGACAATGCATCTTCTACTTTCTATTATCTCCCTCCCCCCCTTTCAATTTTTTTCATCTTGCTCTGTTTTGTTTTATGCATTTACCAGGACCTCCTTTCAGTTCAGCTGGTCATATTTGTATCACTCCAAACTACCTACATGGAAAATAATATTTTAGTTTTAGAATAGAAGTTCATACAAAGGATGTTAAAACCACTTTTAAATAAGATTACCACCAATTTGGTCATAACTTGAATATTTAATTATATTAAGAAATGTAACTATACAGGATTAGAGCCACCCATTTCTATTTTGATAGAATGATTAGACTGCAGTAATATGTTACAGTATGTACAATACCATAGAGGCATTGAGATTGCAGTAATATGTCACAGCATTTGTGGCACCATATGGATAAAACCAGGAACCTAAAACTTATCATTCCATATTTAGGTGCCTAAATAAGAAGCTGATTTTTCCAGTGCTGAGCACTTCATAGGACTACTCAAATGCTCAAGTTTAAGCACCTGTGGTACATCAGGGCCTGAGTTCTCTCAGTGGAGACTCAAGCCCTGCTCCTGTGCAGGGCTGAGTGCCGCCCATTGAGAGAGAAAAGAATCCACACATTTCCTGAAAGTGTCCTTAACCAGCTTTCCTGTTTTTTTTCCTTTTTCCCTGAGAGTGGCATGGCTCTCATCTCTGATGCCTCGGGACATGCTCCGTGCAGTCCCTTTTCTTTACACTCTATTGTCAGTTTTGAATGATACAGATATAAAGGAAGCCTTTATCATATGAGAATGCAGGCCGAGGTTACATCAGCATGCCAGCAGTGTTATATTAAACCAGGTGTACTCGCTGGGGACAAAGTGTAATAGTCTCTCCTATTGTCCCCTATAGCTAGGGTGACCATATGTCCCAAAGGGAAAACAGGACACCATGAGGGGCTAGCCTAAGTCACTTGCCTGTGCTCTGCCCCTTACCCCTCCTTCCTCACCCGAGACCTGCCTGCTCCCACATGCGTCGCTGCTTGCCCAAGCCCTGCCTGCCCCTTGCGTGAGGCTGGGGCTGGCGTTGCTGCTCTTGCAACCCCTGCCTGTCCCCCCACCCGAGCTCTGCTTCCCCCCTGGCACAGGGCTGGCATTGCTCCTCAGCTCTAGAGTTATTTCCCAATTTCATCTTTCAAAGCAAACTGTCAGAAATGTCCTTGTGATCTTGCCTTCCCCATACCCAGTCTGAAGTGTCAAGGAGATAGGATCCTGGTTTGTCTGTCAATTGTCCCGGACTCAGGGATTTAACCTGAATCCAGCTCTGTTGGCTTTTAAAGAGACAGGGCTTCTATTTTTTTAACCCTTCCCTTTTTCCTGCACTTTATCAGATATGAACTACTGACTGATATCAACCAGGCGTACTGTTCTAGGGAATGGTATCTGGTATAGAATTCTATAGGATAGAATAAATACACATAGGAAGGGTATCTCTATTTAATTCAATTTCTGTAGAATTATATTAAATGTCCATAGATCATTATTGGTTTAATCCCTTCCCTATTTAACTCTACAGACCTTTTTGGCAAGAGGGCAAAATACAGAGTGACCATGGTTTTATTTCCTGCGGCTGTGTAGTGATCTTTGTATCACAGCATCATGACATGATGAAGCATTGTTTCCTGACACATTGCAGCACTAACATCAGAAAATAATGTCACACCAAGAACTTCGACAGCACGGCTAGGAACGTGCAGGTGAACAACATTTCCACTCTGACTCCATTTAATGCAAAAATCTCTCTTCAGCTCTGCAAATGCAAGCACTGTTCAGCTACATGGACCAAAAAGGTAGTGCAAGTAGTGCTTGTCTCTTCTGTTACACGAGTTTTCAGGCCAGCAGAGAAGTGAACTTTTTAAAAGTGGGAAAATCCTGACACTTCTACTCAGCCAAAACTCCCTTTGACTACAACAGAGGACAAATCCAAGTCATTGGGAATCTGAATAAAGACTTCAGGATTTTACTCTGTGTGCTTAATGACCTGGTTTTCACAAAAATCTCACCTGATCCTTTTATTCATTAGTAAATTGCTCTTAATAGTTGAAGACTTAGGGGAGAGATTTTCAAAACCCCTAAAGTATTTAGGTGCACACATCCCCTTGGAAGTGGGATGTATATGCCAGAACACAAACTAAGCTCCACGACCAGGGCTCTTGGAGCCACAGGTGCTGATGAATCTATACAGAGAGATTATTTTGCAGTAACCACAATTCCTGGACTATGTAGCCTTTGCAGAGTAACTCAATTGGGCTGTACGCTTCTGCCATTGCTGAGCTGTGGACTGCTCCGAGAAAGCAGTGCCTTTGAGCGGCCCCACCTGGGGCCCAATGCCTATAACAGGGCTGTTGGGCTCCAGCTGCCTGGCTCTCATGAAGTGGCAGTTCTTGCCAGCCAGCCTTCACAGAAGAGGGTGCGCTCAGCAGGGAGAGGCAATATATAACGGCAGTGAGCAGAAAAAACTGCAGTGACTGTGGAGTAGCCACCTTCTTCTTTGTGACACTCCCACTTCAACAACTGCAGTGGCCACAGCCTCCCAGGAGGCAACTCGAGAACTTCTAATTCTAACAACCTGCAGCCAGGGACTTCCCTCCTCGGGCTAGCATCAGAGCTAGACACCAAATCAAGAGCCTAGTGCTGTGTTTGAGCAGAGCGCCAGGTGGAATTCTGGAATGAAAATGGGACAGACATGCCACTGGTGTCACCTCAGCTCTCATGTTATGAGCCCTACACCCAATTAGTATTGACATTTCAGTTATGCATCGCAGATTCATTACACAGTGTATTCCATGTGAACAGATGCTTGGTGGAGACAGCAGTTCCTTTACAGTAATCTCCAAAACCCACAAAGTCTACTGGATTTCATAAATGCCTCATCCTAAACAAATATTTAAATAATGGAAGGGAAGAGATAGCAAGAGGAGTCAGACATTGGCTGTCAAAAAGATAAATGTTCTGTTCCACAAATGAAAATTTTTAACACGGGTTTTGATTCCCCTATGACCATCCCAGCTAGGACTTGGCACATATAACAGACAGCAAGGCAAACACAGCCTCCACGTCACAGCGTACTGTATGCAATAGACATTGAGCCAGATTCATCACTGATGTAACTCCATTAAGAGAGTGGAAGCCGGGATGAGTCTGGCCCAGTAAATGGGGTGCGGGGGAAGCCAGCAGACAAGGTGAGAGGAAATATGTTTCTTTACATAGGTGGAGAATTGTCTGTTTCTTGATTTCTCTTCTTTAATGTTCCACAATGAGACAATTCTAGACTATTCTCCTAGCTGCAAAGTGAGCAAGACAGTTGTTTTCCCGAAGGGAAGCCCATAAAAGCAGTGTGGTTTCTCCTCTCAAACTTCCTTCAAAAACCAATGTGCTCTGTTGGTGATCTGCACTGCTCTGCCTTTGCTGTCTGTAGAAGTGTTTTCTGTACACCTTACCTCTGCTTTCTCCTGGATTCTGCAGTGAAGTCAAAATATTGTGTCTGTTTACATTTTACTTTTAGTGCTCATTACAGGTCCTGGACTAGTCTTGAAACTAAAGCCCTCTATCTCCCCAGAGAACAGGAAGCTCCCAGGCAGCACCATTGCTATGAGGTGGAAAATCTGTCCATTAGTATCTGGACTGAGACTTTCAACATGATCTTGTACTGAAGAAACTACAGCTTGTTTTTGTTGCCACAGTCAAGTTGTTCTAAATTCAGCATCACAACCTCAGTTCAGGATTGATTAGGAGCAAAACATTGGTTTGAAGAAAGAAAATTCCATCTAATAAATGTAGGGGTAAATTCTCTAAGAGGTAATGGTTTGTGGCAATAAGTCCAATCATAGCATGCAGTGGGACAGGTTTAATGCTGTTAGCGAAGCTGCAGCATTAGACTAATTTGTAAAACTGGTTGGGCCAATGGTTTCTTTCAAGTTTTCACTGAAAAACTTCAAATGTTTGGTGTTTGGCAACTGAAAAATAACACAAATGTTTCCCAACTGGCCAAAATGTTTCCTTTTCAGTTGCTGAAAAACAAAATGTTTTTGAAAAATTTCAGTTGCCAAATCCCCAAAAGTGAGATTTTCAATTCTTTTAGTTAAAACTTTAAAAAGTTCATCAAAGGCAGGCATGCTGTGTGGAAATTTCCATGTGAACAAAATAGCCATATTCATATCTTTTGAAAACTTTCAGCATTTCAAAGGTTCATAGTATGTTTTTCTTCTGCCACTAAATGTAATAAAACAATGTCAATTTTCCCACCACTTTTTTCCTTTTTCTTGGTTTTCTTTTTCCATTCTGCACTTTCTCAAAATTCCTCATCTCTTGAAAAGTTACAAAGTGGCAAAGTTACCACACTAACTTTTCCAAAGTTGAAGAATTTTTGAAAAGTTCATGAAACGGACAAGGGGGAAAATGAAAAAAGAAAAAAAGAAAACAGCCTAGGTATCATTCGTTTCATTGTGTTGAGTGGAGAAAAGGAGAGTGAAAGGGAAAGATACAAAAACCAAAATGTCACCATTTTGAAAATGTTCAGGTTTGCTGAGTGTGAGACATTGTGTGCTTTTTACTAACAGATATGCCAGCTGCCTTAGGGTGAACTGCTGACGCCATAGATGCTGAATTGTGCAAGGTGATAGGTGCTGTATAAGGGGGCTGGACAGACCCACTCCTTATGAGAACTCTGTCTACATTCTACAAAATTCATTCTGAACTCAAGGTGAAAATGTGCTACTTGATATGTCTTATGCAGAGGAGCCTGGGTGATCGTTCAAGCAGTGTGGCAACACCTAGTCTTGGCCAGAGCTGCACTTAGACATCCAGGATTATGTGAAGGCACGCTCAGCCCAAACAGTGCATAGAACTACTACTCTTCTGGCTCTTTGGAAACTGGTAGTCATAGACAGATATTGGCAGAGAATTGCAGTGGATATTACCGGCCCCTCGATGGCATTGCATGGCTACATACTGCTGACTGTTATTGTTATTCACGTTACCCCTCTGCATTCATAATTTCATAAAGCACCTCAAAGGAGTTCATGTCTTACCTAGCCACTGTAGTTGCTATGTTTAGCCTACCAGAGATCCTTGTTTCAGATAATGGAAGTTTGAAGGCTTTGTGCCGGGTATTGGCATAGTACACCGTAAATCTGCTGGGACCATCCCCAGGAAAGAGGCACAGTGGAGAGACTGCATGGGACTCTGAAGAAGCATGTAGCTCACATGCTGGAGGACAATTGAGATGCACCCTTCCCTATTGCATTGAGCAGTATGTTAAATGATATTTGGAGCAGACCTCATAAAAAGTCCTGGATAAACCCTATTCTGCTGGCTCTTCTGTTGACTTATGAGGACCAAGTTGCTTATGCTGATGGAAAAGGGGTGCCTTTGCCATCCTCAAAACAGACTGATGTGACTAGGAAATGTGCGAGTTTCAACAAGTGTATCCATATAAGACTGCCTGTGTTCTGTCCTGGACAAGCAGTGTCTGTTAGGAGAGGGTCTGAAGCATTTCATGGGTCAGCGAGGGGCCAGTCCTAGGGCCAGTTTTGTTCAATATCTTTATTAATGATCTCAGCAAATTTGCAGATGACACTAAGCTGGGGGAAGAGGTAGATACGCTGGAGGGTAGGGATAGGGGCCAGAGTGACCTAGACAAATTGGAGGATTGGACCAAAAGAAATTTGATGAGGTTCAACAAGGACAAGTGCAGAGTCCTGCACTTAAGGAAGGAAGATTCCTATGCACTGCTGCAGGCCGAGGATTGACTGGCTAAGCCGAAGTTCTGAAAAGAACCTGGGGATTATAGTGGATGAGAAGCTGGATGAGAGTCAAGAGCGTGCCCTTGTTGCCAAGAAGGGCAACGGCATATTGGGCTGTTTTAGTAGGAACACTGCCAGCAGATCACAGGAAGTGATTATTCCCCTCTATTCGGCACTGGTGAGGCCCCTCCTGGAGTATTGCGTCCAGTTTTGGTCTCTCCACTACAGAAGAGATGTGGACAAATTGGAGACAGTCCAGCAGAAGGCGATGAAGATGATTAGGGGGCTGGGGCACATGACTTATGAGGAGAGGCTGAGGGAATTGGGGTTATTTAGTCTGCAGAAGAGAAGAGTGAGGAGGCATTTGATAGCAGCCTTCAACTACCAGAAATGGCGTTCCAAAGAGGATGGAGCTTGGCTGTTCTCAGTGGCAGACCTTAAAGTCTATGAGTCTAAGAGTAGATGACAGAACAAGAAGCAATGGTCTCAAATTGCAGTGGGGGAGGTCTACTTTGGATACTAGGAAACACTATTTCACTAGGAGGGTGGTGAAGCACTGGAATGGGTTACCTAGGGAGGTGGTGGTATCTCCATTCTTAGAGGTTTTTATGACCTGCCTTGACAAAACCCTGGGTGGGATGATTTAGTTGGGGATTGTCCTGCTTTGAGCCGGGGGTTGGACTAGATGACCTTCTGAGGTCCCTTCCAACCCTGATAGTCTAGGATTCTATGATTTGTTCTTTTCTAGTTTTCTGGAAGGCTTCCCATCTTCCATGACTTTTCAAAGATAATTGCTAATGGCTCAGATATCGCCTGAGACAGCTCCTTGAGTATTTTAGGATGCATTTCAGCAGGCCCTGGAGACTTGAAGAATCTAATTTGTCCAAATAATTTTTAACTTGTTCTTTCCCTGTTTTAGCCTCTTCCGAGCCTACCTCATTTTCACTGGTGTCCATACAAGACCAACATTCTTGGTGAAAACCCAAACAAATAAGTCACTGAGCACGTCTGCCATTTCCACATCTCCCGCTATTATTCCTGACACCCCCTCCCCCCCAACTGAGTAACAGGCCGACGCTGCGCTTGGTCTTCCACTTGCGTCTAACGTATTTGTAGGCACTAGACGGGGCGTGAGCGTGCAACGATGCGTGTGCGCAGGGGGCAGAAGGAGCAGGCCCGAGTGTGCAAGGGGGAGCCAGGCGTCTTCGCGCGAGCGCCTCCCATCCCCGCTGGCGGCAGGAGAGGCGGGGCCAGGCGGCCGTAGGGCCCCAAAAGCTGCGGTCAAACCCCGCCCCTGCTTTTTCTCCTCTGCCCCCCACCACAACACACGTCACTTCCGGGCGCCCTGAGCTGCGATTGGCTGCGCCGGCCGGAAGCGAGGGCGGGCAGCGCTCCGTTGCCGCAGTGACAGGGCTGGAGTGGAAGATGGCGGCGCCGCGTCGGTCCCAGCACCATCACCACCATCACCCACCACCCCCGGCGCCGGCCTCCCCGCCGCGCAGCCCAGGCCTCTCCCCTGCGGGCGCCGCGCCCTCCCCAGCGGCACAGCCTGGCCGGGCCGGAGGGCGAGGCCCCCCCTTCGGCGGCGGGCGCGAGGCGGAGCGCGCCCTGGTCGCCGGAGCAGCCGGAGAGCGCGGCCGGGGCCGCCCCCCCCCGGCCTCGGGCTCCAGTAGCAGCAGCGTGGCCACCAGCAGCGGCAGCGCTTCATCCTCGTCCTCGGCGGCCTCCAGCCCGGCGGCCGAGAGCCCGGAGCCGCCCGGGCCGAGCGCGGGGAGCGGCGCCTTCCGGAGCTGCTGGAAGCCTGCCGCAAATGGAGACGTGAGCCGGGTCAAGCGCCTGGTGGACACGGGCAACGTGAACGCCAAGGACATGGCGGAAGGAAATCCACCCCCCTGCACTTCGCCGCAGGTTGAGCGCCGCCGCCCGGCGGGGGAGGGGTCACTGAGCGCGGGTGGCGGGCGGCCCGGCCCGGCCCGGCCCGGCCCGGGGGACCTGCCCCAGTGTAGCTGCTGGGCAGTGGGGTTGCGGAGGTGGCTGGGTCGCAGGATGAGTATGGAGTTGAGATCCCCCATGGGCTGGGCTAGAACAGACTCTAAGGTAAAACTGGCTCCTGAGCTTGGGGAGAGCACTTCAGACTGCTGCCGTGGAGCTGGCTTGGAGTCTCTGAAGCCACCCCTGACCCACCCGCCCCCATTTAAAAAAACCTTCATGATTTTTGGTCTGCTCGTGACTTGACAGGGAAGTGTTAATGCAGGTTAGCAGTGTTACAGATTGGAGAACAAGTTTTTGGTTATCTGTGGATGACTCTGTGCTTTCCTTATCTTCCTGGTGAATGTTACCAGGCCCTTTTCTTTGTAACTTAAACATTAATTAAAAAAAAACGTTTGTAGCCCTTCAAAACAAACTGCTGAGTAGGTGTAGGTCAGTGGCCTTTTCTTAAAGAAAAGCAGCTTAGTGACTGTAAGCACTACTGCATTCTTAAGGTAAGCCCTCAGTGATGTTAGTAACTGCTTTCTGCCTAAGCTCTTACTTCAAACTCATATTCTTGGTGTCAGTGTGAGCCACTGTCTTCTGATTATGCTTGCTTGGAGAGATGTTGTGTCTGTGTCCTGTAATCATTCCTGGCTGTTGAGAAGGGACAGATACTATCTCCACACTGTTTGAAGAGGACTTGTGTAAAAGTAGCTCTCCAGTGTTTCCGCACCACAAGGTCCAAGACATCAACTTCCATCTTTGTGTTAACAAGGGTCTCTAGAGCGCAAAAGTTGCTTTAGTGGTGGAATCTTCATAGCACCTGCAGGTGGGGAGGCAAGTGAGAACAGACTCTTCAGATATACCCTTCCCCCCCAAACAAGGGCAAAAAATAATACTTTGAATTCACTAGGTAAGGAAAAAAAAAGGAGGCAAAGGATCATGGAGAAAATAGTGATAGTCCATGAAACTGTTCTTCCTTACTAGTTATACAAGAAGTTAATCCACTAGTGTGCGTATAATTAGGGGAGAAAGTAACATTGGGGCACTTTCAGAACACAGTTGGTCTCCAGCTTCCTTTGGGGGATGAGGTTCTTTGTAGTACAGTAGTTCCTAGGGCATCAACCTAGGCCCCATTCAGCTGTGTCTGTGTGGGCATGTAGTAAAAAGCGAGATCCTGCTCCAAAGAACATAGTCCTGGCTATTGAAAATGACAAAGTGTGTAAAAACACACAAATAGAGAAGAGGGGATAACAATAAAATGTGCAAGATATTCAAAATAAGCCATAACCTCAGCCCACTAACATGATTTCTGGACTTGGCTCTTGTGCAGATCGTGAATTCTCTGGCACATCTTGTATTTTTTTTGTGCTAAGCGCTGTACCTTGCGACCTCTACGCATTACTATTAAAATATTTAATAATACAAAATCTATTTGAATGTGTACACAATGATCAGTATTTACATTTTAAAATGTCGTTCGGGCTAACCACACTAAAATGACTTCCTTAAAAAAATCAGCACTTTTAAGGAATGTGCTAACATAGCTTTGGTTATTTTGGATATGTCTATGTAAAGAGTCAAAAAGTGGTTCTCCGGGGAGTCCACCTCCTGAGTCTTGAGTCCCCGAGTGCTGCTACTATAGCTCCTGAGCTTCATATTAGCTGAGTTTGTAAAAGCAGTTTATCCTCAGAGTATGAAGATGGAGCTTAATTCTAAAGAGCTCTGAAATATGGGGCATATTGTTTGTAAACTCTTTATGTTCTATAGATTAAGTGATAAATTTCATGAGACCTCAACCAAGGGCTTGTCTACATTTAAATTTTATAGCTCTCTAACTTGCTGGCTCAGGGGGTGAAAAATCACCCCCCTGAGTGCAGCAAGTCTGAGCACTTTAAAGCACTAGTGTAGACAGTCTTCAAGTGCGGGGAGCTAATCCCCTTGTAGAGGTGGATTACCAGGAGTGCTGGTGACCGTACTCGTTCCCGCAGCAGCGCTTTGAAGTTTCCAGTATAGACATACCCCAAGGGTCAGCAGCATGTCCGTACACGGACACGAGTGTCCACTGTAAAAATTTTGAGGTCTGTGGTAATTTTTCAAAAAATTGAATGACTGACTGACATAACCCCCCCAATGTCAATCACTAAGTGTGGTAATTTTGTCAAGCGTCCGTTGCATGACATAGTGGTGCCAGCACCTGGCCTCAACTGGGTCCTACTTATCCTGAATTCAAGCTTACAAAAGCTTCACCAACATAATTCATACATACCTAAACTCTTGAGCATCACTAGTGAAACACAGGTGTCACTAAAGTTACAAGCAAAACTTATTCGTCCACTTGGATTGTGAACATGAAAAACACTTTTCTACTTTAACTGAGGGGAAAACGAACAAAACTTATGTGACAGAATGTTGCCCTTTAAAACAGTTTTAACAATATTACATTCTAACAGAAGAACAAAAAGTTGCTTGAAGTGCAGGACACTTACTGTTGGAAGATTCAACGTCAAACTTAACTCTGTCTGTGCCTGTATCTGTAGACTAGACCAGCAGTTCTCAAACTGTGGGTCACGATCCCATTTTAATGGAGTCATCAGGGCTGGTGTTAGACTGTCTGGGGCCCAGGGTCAAAGCCTGTGTCCCACCAGCTGGGACTCAGGCTTCGGCATCAGCCCTGAGCTGTGGGGCTCAGGTTACAGGCCCCCTGCCTGGGGACAAAGTGCTTTGGGCCCCTCTGCACAGGGTGGTGAGGCTCGGGCTTTGACCTCTTTGCCCAGAGCAACAGGGCTCAGATGGGCTCAGCCTTCAAATCCTGGAGTCATGTAGTGATTTGTGTTGTCAGAAGGGGGTTGCAGTGCAATGACATTTGAGAACCCCTGGATTAGACACTATTTAGGTGCCAGGTAAGTTATCGTAGTTTGATAAGAATCACATCAGGTACTAGTGGATCTCGTTTATATGTTGGGAAGGTGTTAGAATAAACTTCTGTGTTGGGGGTCCTGCCTTTGAAAGTGTTTGCAAATATCAGCCACGGACATCTGATTTCTGATGGTGATTGTGCACTAAACGCCCAAGTACCACCTATGTGGGTGAAAGCAGACAGTTGCTATACTCTTGAATGAACTCAAACAGGAAAATGATAGACAAGAAAGTCAGCAGTGCCACTGGTGTTTAACATAAAAGAGAAGGACCCCCCCCCCAAAAAAAAACCCACAAAAAACCACCCAACCCAACAAACCCCCAAACTCAGCCAGCAGTCACTTGTATATGGATTTTGCCTCTGGCTGTTGATAAGGCTCCATTCTCCAGTCACCTTTTTTCCCCGGGGCCTTGGTCTCTTCCCCCCGCCCCCCCCCCCTTCATCAATTCACAGTCCTGTTGACTATTCATGTTCAGACATTGCTTCTTTAGCAACAATGACAAATTAGAAGAATTAATTTATTATAATAGTAGTCTTTTGGCTTCAGGTTTTTTAGTAAAAAGCATTGAGATCAGTATTTTTTAATTTTATGAAGTTTTTAGGCTCACAAATCTTGCTGTATCATAAGGGAAAGAGAAGAAAAATAGCCCTTGAGAAAAGGACAGTAGGAATCAAAATGCTTTTTTTTCTTTCTCTCTAGTGCAAAGATTGCAAAATACTCTGGAGCAATTATTCGCAAAACTCAAGATACACTGTTGAGACAATTAAGTTTAATATATCAGCTTGTTTAATCAGCAAAATTGTCTTTAGAGGCCTGAGATGAGTTTAACGTAGCTCCATTTATCAGCAATCAATAGGGTAAAAGTGACTTTTTTGGCCGTATCTGGATGGTGGAGTCTTTCCACCACATGGAGGATGGATGGTGAGTGAGTCACATTTATTTCCTTATTCAGGTAGCACAGGGAGCATATCTTTCTGGAGCTGCCTCTTTTGGGACTATGGATCTCTTCATGGACAGGAGATACTCTTCTTCCCACTCACTGAGGAACTTCATCTCCCTGAAAGGGGAGTATCCATTTGTAGCGGGGAGCAGCAGTGGTGGTTAAAGGGCTGGCTGGGGGCCATATTTATTTTCCTGCCCTGATGCTAGTAAGTGAGCTGCTGAATTTCACAAGCAGATATTCAAGAGGAGTGCATGTGGGAGTGAGAGTGAATTTTATTTGCCTGTGTTCTCTGCCTCCATTAGTGGGGAGGGTGAAGATTCTGGCTGCCAGAAGGTGGAGAAAGAATAGCTGGCAAAGACTGGGTATTTCTTAGATTATTCCTTCTGGCTTTTGTTTAACTTCTAAAATCAGATGCCAAATTTGTAAGCCTAGTGACTGGCTTATGTTTTGAAGATTATATATATTTCTTGCAGTAAGAGGGTCTAGAGCAGAGGTGGGCAAACTATGGCCCAGGGGCCACATCCTGCACTCCAGATGTTTTAGTCCGGTCCTCGAGCTCACGTCGGGAAGCAGGGTCTGGGGCTTGGCCTGCTGTGGCCGGGGAGCAGGGTTGGGGTCTTGCCCCACTCCACACAGCTCCCAGAAGCAGCGGCATGTCCCCACTCCAGCTTCTACATCTAGTAGGAGCCAGGGGGCTCTGCATGCTGCTCCCACCCCAAGCACCGCCCCCGCAGCTCCCATTGGCCAGGAACCACAGCCAATGGGAGCTTCAGGGGTGGTGCCTGTGCTCAGGGCAGTGCACAGAGCTGCCTGGCCATGCTTCCACATAGGAGCTGTGGAGGGGGGACATGCCGCTATTTCTAGGAGCTGCTTGAGGTAAGCGCTGCCCGGCCTGCCCCCCCCCCCCCGACCCTCTTCATACCCCAACCCCCTGCTCCAGCCCTAATTTCCCCACCCGCCCTCCAAACCCTTAGTTCCACCCTGGAGCACCCTCCTGCACCCCAACTCATCAGCCCCAGCCCACCCACCTCCAGCCGGAGCCCTCATGCCCTCCTGCACGCCAACCCCCAATTTCGTGAGCATTCCTGGCCCACCATACAATTTCCATACCCAGATGTGGCCTTCGGGCCAAAAAGTTTTCGCACCCCTGGTCTAGAGACTTCATTTTTTTAAATGAAAGCTTTAGAGTAGGTGTAGGGGAGGTTGTGAAATTGTGTATCCCTTTTGTTTGGGAACACTTACACTGTGTTTTGGCAGTAAATAGTGTGCTGGTTCTCACTGAGATATAATAAGTAAAAACAGACTTGGAATTTTTACATGTGGTTTCTTCCCTCCTAGTATGGGCCACATACAGCTGCTTTTTGAGATTGGATATTTTCCTAAAAGATGTTCTGTAAGTCAAAATTAATTCAGGGAAGTGCTCTGTCCTCTGTTATACAGATGGTCAGATTAGATGATCACAGTGGTCCCTTCTGGCCTTATCTATGAATTTAATACGATTAGCTACTCATCAACTGAAAACCCCACTGTACCTGTACTATTCACTCTTGTAATTGAGCTGGAAATCCTGTTCTTTGTATACAGCCCAAAGAATTCCCTTTTAGCCATTGTGGATAGAATGAATGATCTAGAGACCGTCAAAGTATCACATACATCTGAGCAGGGGAGGCTTTTATTTTGCTCCAACTTTCATAAAGGAAATGTATTGTGTGACTCTTTCGTGGCAGCCTCCTTTCCTCTCTCTTAGCACGGAGCTGCCAGTTTGTCTGCTCATCAACCTAAAATCAACCAAGTCAGTAGACAATCATAGGAGACACTGCTGTACCCATTCATTTTGCTGCTTTGGTCATTCTATAGAACTTCACTGTCTATCAATTTTGGAGTGTTTTTTTCAACATATCTGTTTCCCAGAACACCAGAACTTGTTGAAATCTTTTTTTATAATGTGCAGAGAACTAGGCTCTGTTAACTATAGGAATTAAAGCAAAGTTCTGCGTGGTAACTGATGAGGGCTTTCACTTGCCTGGATGGTACACAGTGATAGTAGAGCAGAGTTAAGGCTGATATTTGAATCTTTTCACAATTGGGTTTTCAAAACGTTAATGGAAACAAACATTCTAAGGACATGGTTCATTTGAGAGCCTCTTTATGTGATGGGATATTAATGTGGAGCTGAAAGCTACTTTTTGAGCCACTTTAACTGGGCGCTCAAACTTCTTAGCTGGGGGAGGCCATTTTTGTAGAGGCCGTGACTTCAGCATGAAATATGAATGAATTACAGGCTGCAGCAATCCATCTGGTACTGAATATTTACGAGGGTAAGGTGGTGCTACAAACTCGTGTGAGATTCCTCTCTAAAGTGGTGGTGGTTTCATCCCAGTGAGTGGTGTTCTGCCAGCTTTCTTAACACATCCGTGTACCCATTCTAATGGAGACTTACCACACATAATCAATGACTGGGGCTGTGTTTTAAATGGATTAAAGTGCTTAAAGTCCACCCAACTTTATTTCTATTCAACATCTTTTTTTGGCAGTGCTGTCACTAAAAGACCATGTCAAATGGCTGGCCATGACCAGGCTCACTCAATTCATTCCCTAATGGGGGTTTTCATTTCAGACATAGGAAAAATAACCTTGTAGTCTTCACTCTGTATACTCTACAAAGCATGATTGCTTGGCTTGGGTTTGGTCTGTTTCTGACGCGGTGATGCTCAAACACTCCTGCCCTCTAGAATATCTTTTTGGTGATCAGTATGTTTGAGTTGGCCACACTCAAACTTTTGCTTTTGGATGCAACTTACAAGCTATAAAAGTGTCATTTATGGAGGTGTCTTCTTACTCTTCTTCTATATTTAGCATTTACTTTGTTGCCATTGGTCCTGTTCTTGCTGTTTGTCAGTGTTGTAAAGTTTGCTTTCTTAAACATTCACCAAGTCAGTTCCCTTCGAAGAGTAGAAATCCAGTAGAAATGATGTCTTCAGGGAAGAGAAAAATACCTTGATACTCTACTTCTCTGGAGATGGCTTCTTGAGGAATTTCCTTGGAGTTTGGTAGTAAACAATGTTGAGAGGATCTGGTTAATTTTACACTTTCATTGCAGTGTCTCGTTGAGGCATTGAGTGTTTTTATGGAAAGTCTTTATTTTCTGCTCCGTCATGAAGTGATGCAGCACACAGTCAACCTGTGGAACTCTTTTAAATATAAATATAAAAAACAGGTATATTTATTTTATTTCAGAGCTGGAAGGGATGTAAAGTCATTGAGTCCAGTCCCCTGCCTTCACTAGCAGGATCAAGTACTGTCCCTGGCAGACTTTTGCCCCAGGTCTCTCAATTGCTCTCTCAAGGATTGAGCTCACAACCCTGGGTTTAGCAGGTCAGCGTTCAAACCACTGAGCTATCCCTCCCCCGTTTGCCAGAGGATGTTGTGAAGGCCAGCAACAGGGTTAAAAAAAGAGCTAGATAAATTCATGGAGGATAGGTCCATCAATGACTATTAGCCAGGATGGGGAGGGATGGTTTCCCTAGCCTCTGTATGCCAGAAGCTGGGAATGGGCGACGGGATGGATCACTTGATCATTAACTGTTCTCTTCATTCCCTCTGAAGCACCTGGCTTTGGTCGCTGTTGGAAAACAGGATACTGGGGTAGATGGACCTTTGGTCCGATGCAGTATGGCTGTTCTTATGACTGTGAGGATTCAAGGGTACTGCATCCCTACCTATAGGGGATATCACATGTTCTTACCTGCTATCGCTGCGTTTGTATCTAAAAGCCTGAAGAACTTGGAATGCTGGATTTCGGCTCCCTAGTGCATGACAAGCAGTAGTGAAAAATGTTGCCAGAAGATACTTTGTAATTCTGTTTCTCTGAAGATCAAGGAAAAGAACTTTCTCTCTAAAACTGAAATAGCTTGAAGATGAGACCTATTCTTCCCCTCCCCCCCTTTTGTAAGAGAGCTATCTCAAAAGAATGAAGACGCTATAGTGATTCTGTTCTTATTAGATGGTTTACTTCTAGCAGTGTTAACTTACTTATTAAGGCTACCTCTTTATGCCAAAGAAGGCCAAACAGTAGAAACTTATTAGATCAGTATTGCAACACTTTATTTGGGCTGAGTGACTTGTTTTGATGAATAGGTGATAGGATACCACTATTGTGGTAAGGATGGGTGAGTAGACTCTGTGCCTGGGCAGGTGAATTTTCATGATAACTTTCTTAAGATATGAAATGGACCTGGGGGAGCAAACAGCTGTGCTTATCGCTCTATCAGTGTTATAGAGGGCAGAAAATTTACGTGTTTACCCTGTGTAAGCTTTATGCAGAGTAAAATGGATTTATTTGTGGTTTGGATCCCATTGGGAACTGGGTGTTTGGGTGCTGGAGATAGGTGACCTACTCAGCAATTTTTGGTTAAAGTCTGCAGCTTTGGGGGCATGGACCAGACCTGGGTCTGTGTTGCAGCAGGCTAGCATGTCTGGCTCAACAAGAAAGGGTTTGGGAATCCCAAGCTGGCAAGGAAAATAGGCTCAGAGGTAAATTCAGCACATCAGGTGACGGTCCCAAGGGGGTCCCTGTAACCGAACCCATCACACCTGCCGCTCCAAAATTTGTTCTAAAATATGTTTGAGATATGGTTCAGAGGTCTAAAACCTGCTTCCTTCTCTAAGTTGGAGATCTGATTCTTAATATGTTCCAGGATAATGTTGCACACGATTTTTCCAAGCACCGAGAGTAATGATTCCTCTCTAGTTATTGCATTTAGTAAGGACACCGTTCTTTGGAAATTCTACTGTAAGGTCTCTTTGTAGCTCGTCACAGTCTGCGTGGGACTTAAGACTGTGAGGGATAGCTCAGTGGTTTGAGCATTGGCCTGCTAAACCCAGGGTTATGAGTTCAATCCTTGATGGGGCCATTTAGGGATCTGGGGCAAAAATCTATCCATGGATTGGCCCTGCTCTGAGCAGGGGGTTGGACTAGATGACCTCCTGAGGTCCCTTCCAACTCTGATATTCTTTGATTCTATAACCCTGAGAGAGGTATGCACAGCTGTTTGCTCCCCCAGGTATTAATCACTTACTCTGGGTTAATTAATAAACAAAAGTGATTGTATTAAGTATAAAAAGTAGGATTTAAATGATTTCAAGTAATAACAGTCAGAACAAAGTAAGTTGCCAAGCAAAAACATGCAAGTCTAAGCCTAATACATTAAGAAACTGATTACCCTCAGATGTTCCAATAAGTTTGTTTCACAGACTAGACTCCTGAATCTGGGCCCAATCCTTTCCCCTGGTACAGTCCTTGTTAGTTCCAGCAGACATCTTGTTGTGTTTAAAGTACTGCACAGGATCTTTTTTGAGGGGGCAGGGGATGAGGCATAGCGCCACATTTATTGGTAATACATCTATCAGTCAGCACTGTATCATATGCATATGATAATTACAGTCATGCACTCACATGCACACTCTCTGTCTTGTTGTTGTTACCAGCTAGTTGCTCCTGTTAACTTCACTGGCCAGGTGAGTTAGATGGGGGAGGGGTGGAGCTGGGCTTCTGTTGATCCAGATCAATACTCTGATATTGACAAGACGAGACCCGGGGTCCTCTGCAAGACACCTCACATTTATAGCAGCTTCCTTCTCATGCAAATCTATACCAGATGCAAAATCTGTGTCAGTTGGTCATCTGTGGCACTTCTTTCTGGGTGTTGTCTTAATGCTGCCACATTTATTTTCAGAGAGGGTTTTTTCAAAAGAAGGTGCTCGCTTCTTACTCCCAACAGATCACTTAAGGGACAAAAAGACCCAGCTTTTGGCAGATAAACTATTAGTTCATCAACAAAGGGAAGACAAAATATATGGCTATCAATGTCCCCAAAGCAACAGAGTAGATGGAGAGACACTAGAAGTAGCAAGTCACTTTCCCAGTATAGGGAGTGAGATGTGTAAAGATGGTGTCACCATGCTGTATGTCAAGCCGTGTATATTCAAAGCAGCAAACAACTTTCAGAAACTTGAAAAGATTTGGAAAAGTAGTATGACTGACAGTGATATAAGTATGAATTTTTAATTTGTCTGTCCTCCTTTGTGGAGCGGAGTCATGAGAATCTACAACAGAAATGGATAAGGTCAACTCATTCTGCAGTAAAACCTGGAAAAGGTCTTCAGAATTCACTGGGAAGCGTCTGGCAACATCAGAAATTCTAAAGGGAGCAAACTTACCAAAAGCATCAAACATGGTCAGACAATGATGGACATATTTGAGACCTGCTTTAAAGATGCCACCAGCCTGGCTTCCACATCAAGTAGTAATGTGGACACCACCTGGAAAGAGAAGAGGGTAATCTAGAGAAGAATTATGCAGAACAAGGGAGAAAGAAGCCGAATCATCAGTATGACACTCAGAAGAGACCAGCAACAAACCGAAATCAAGGGTGGAATCTGGATGCCGTATGCACCTGATGGTGTGGGAGGATAAAGAAGAATGTTTGAAGTATGCCTTTTTGTGGAGGCTAAAACACTTCTAGAAGCCAAGGCCCTAATTCTGCAAAGGGATCCATGTCACCAGACTCATGCCCATATAGACTGGACCCCTTTGCATGATTAGGGCCTGTGAGATGGCAAAATCCCAAGGACAAATTTAATAGATCTGACAGACTTCTATTTTAAACATCTCTGATCATTCTCGATATTTAAGCTGTATGAATTGTGTTAACTTCTAATGACATGAAGCATTCTATGCTTCAGCTATAGCTTATTTTTTAATTTTTCTGGATAGAGTTGTCTTGTATAACAAAATCATGTTTAAAATGTGTGGAGGAGGAGAATGAGAAAATACAAGAACATAGAACTTAGATTATTTAATCGTACAATATCAGGGTTGGAAGGGACCTCAGGAGGTCATCTAGTCCAACCCCCTGCCCAAAGCAGGACCAATTCCCAACTCAATCCCCAAATTGCCTCCTCAAGGATTGAACTCACAATCCTGGGTTTAGTATGCCGATGCTTAAACCACTGAGCTATTCCTCCCTCCCAGTGAAACCTGCAATTTTATTGGAAAGCTTGTACACTGCACTGAAAATGTCTGATTCAGTTTCTAGATACAGTTAAGTTAATGCACTTATTTTCAGCCAGTGGGCTTAATTCTTTTTTTTTTTTTTTTTTTTTTTTTTTAAACACTGTTGTGAACTGGGACTAGCTTCAACACAACTCCACTGGCTTAAAATGGTGTTGTGTGAGGGGAAGATCTGGCTCTCAGTGTGCTTGACTGGAAAGACAAATTAAACTAGCTTGAAGTACCCGCATACCACGGAAACCATTCTGACACTAACATCCATTTTCTTAATAAGATGAGTGCTTGGAAATGGAGATGTTCACATGCTCTGATGTGAACTGCATTTGGTCCTCTAAAAAGTGATGAAATGGGATTACATTTATTCAGTGCATTTTCGCTATTTTATCTGACATAATGACAGTGCTCAGGTACAGATCAGCTGTGCTTTTCCATTTTCTTGAGGACATATTCTTATTAGACTTTTGAAAAGAAGTATTGGGCCTATGTGATGGGGTTGGGACTCACCACTGCAGCGCCTCCTGCTGGCACGTCTGGGAATTAGCTCTGTCCTCTGCAGGGTGCCCTCTGCTGGTGGTGTCCTATCCGTCATCTGCTCCCCTGTTGGTGTCCGGACCCGCGTTGCTCCTCGCTCAGCGGTGTCCTCTTTAGGACACTGCCCTCCGGCAGTGCCCACTGCTCTGGTTTCACCCCCTTCTGGAGGTCTGGTGTTATCAGCAGTCCTCCATCTGCACCTGTTCTAATGGTCGGCTGTAGCCTCACAGTCTAGCCCCTTTGTCACAGGCACAGCCTGTATCAGGCCGCACTCCTCGTCAACCAGGCGTAGTACAAGGGAGAAGTCGGGGACCCAGGCCCACTTGCTACTCTGGGTCCCGACCCTGGGACCCTCTAGTGGCAGCCTCCCTGCTCCGCTTCTCTCCCCTTGTCAGACTTTGTCCCTGAGCTGCTTCCCCTTTGGCCCTGTGCTCTCACTTGGCCCTTGGCAGCAAGACTGGCAGCCTGGGGTTTTCCTTGGCTGGAGCTCCTCAGCTCCTTCTGCCCTTCCCCAGCCCTTTGGGGGAAGGGATAGCTCAGTGGTTTGAGCATTGGCCTGCTAAACCCAGGGTTGTGAGTTCAATTCTTGAGGGGGCCATTTAGGGATCTGGGGCAAAAATCTGTTAGGGGATTGGCCCTGCTTTGAGCAGGGGGTTAGACTAGATGACCTCCTGAGGTCCCTTCCAGTCCTCATATTCTATTATTCTCTGACTGCTCTGTCCAAGGTGCTACCTTTTAGTCCAGGAGCCAGTCTTCCTCCCTTGGCAATCAGGAAGAGACTGCCTTTCCCCCTGCTAGGCAGCTTTTCTATAGGGACTAACCCAGCCCTGTTTAGCTCCTGACAGGCCTCTGTTGACTGGCTGCCAGCCTGCACAGCCTGAAAGCAGCCTTTTTCTCAGGGAGTGGGGCACTGCCCCACCACAGACTAATACAAATCTAAGAGCAAGTAATCTGTAATGTGGAAGAGAGGGTAAAAGATACAGTGAAAATAATTGAAATAAAAATCTTTCCTAGAAAACTGAAAACCAGAGTTTTACAGAAAATTGTGATCAGAGTAAAACTGAGATTATAGTTAGTTTAAGAGAAAATAGAACTAGCTAGTTTGGCTTGCACATTCCATTAGTTGTGCCATTGGCTCAGCCAAACAATCTGACACTCTCACATTACCTGGGATACCTGTCGAAACAAGATGGAAATTTCTGCTTTTTAGTAAGACAAGTGAAATTATACAACTGCATTATCTGACTGTGTGATATAACTAAACTTGATATGTAGCTTCTCGGCTCTGAGCTCAGATCAGGTGTAATACTCTAACTGGGGAAGACATATTCTTCTTGCTTCATGCAAGGGTATGGATATACTGTAGTATTTTATAATTTTGGTCTCTTACCTGCAGAAAGCATGTGGGCCAAGACTTAATGATAAAGACTAGTTAGTCACCTAAATAGGTAACTAGACTTTCAGAAGTGCTAAGCACCTACCAGCTCCCACTGACTTCAGTGCCTAGGTGAACTTGGTTTAAAGCAGTGGTTAGCAACCTGTTTACTGTTGTGGGCCGCATATGCAGCTTTCTGTGTTATGTGGGTTGCATCCACACACTATATATGTATACTACCTGTATGGCCCCGAGGATGTCACGTGGGCCGTAGCTGTGTGCTGATTGCGTCGTAAAGAGCCACAGGCTGAGAACCACTGGTTTCAAGTCTTGTTGAAGGTTGTTTTCTTAATGTTTTGCTTGATCATGCGTGCAAGGTCTTTCAGTGGAGGATTTTAATTAAAACCTCAAGCTTAGTAAATTGCTAGACAGATCAACTTTCTATCTGGAGATGCAAAAAGATTTAAGGTTTAAACAAAACTCTCAGTTCAGGGCAACTGATCCTGTGTTCCTCTCTGTGATGCAGCAATAACACCCCCTCTAGGCTCCCAGCTGCTTAGCTTTCATCTCTCTTGAGTGGAGACCTGCGCTTGTGTGTGTGTGCTTGTCTGTCTCCCTCCTCTCCCCACCATCCCCTCTGGGAGTACTTCAGGCTGCACAGTTCCCTGTGTACAGTATTATTGCTAGCTAGCCAGATTGCTTAATGAGAATGATGTCAGTGTTTGCTTACTCTTGAAAGACTATGAACAAAGTAATTGCCAGCAGTTACTCGTTAACACGATCCTTTTTATGCAAGCACTTTATTCTTAAGGTGAAAGCATTACAAAGAAAACATTAAAAACAATAAAGGAACCTACACACATGCTAATAAACTTACC
The DNA here is from genome assembly GCF_003597395.2 of Chelonoidis abingdonii. Classification (NCBI taxonomy): domain Eukaryota; kingdom Metazoa; phylum Chordata; order Testudines; family Testudinidae; genus Chelonoidis; species Chelonoidis abingdonii. The sequence goes on along the minus strand of NC_133773.1, from coordinate 1,815,929 downwards.
AAAGATCACCCTTCCCCTCTCCAACTCCAGCAGGAGTCTCTTTCTAACCTTTCCCTAAGGTTTAGGGTTCTCCCTTGGACAATATCTTCTGTTCATTTGCTGGATCAGAAAGAAGACCCTGAAGTCAATTTAAACTCGACAAAGACTTTTCTTAGTTCTCTAGAGACCAATAAACAATCTCTTTAACGATTCCAACTCTGACTCATGTGTTTCCTGAATTAAAAAGCTTCATTGGTAGAACTGGAAACAAGACTTCAAAAAAGTGCTAATTAGACTCTTGTTTTTAATCTTCATTGTTTCATGCAACTCATTAATTTTTGGCAAAACTGAGTGAGGGACATGGTGGGATCTCCATTTTACGGATAGAGTGGGTTGAGGAAGGAACTTTGCTTTGTCCAGCTGCTTGTCATAATCTGCATGTGCAAAGGAGGCTCCAGCAGCACTTCTTTTCCTTTTTGTCTAACAGCGGTAACTAGATTAGTCAGTGTTGATGTTAGCCACATTAAAATTTAGACAGTTGTGCTCTTTGAAAAGGCATCCCAGAATACACAATATTTGAAAAAGAGTAGGCTGTGACCCAGAAGAGAGATTTCCAAACCTGTTGCCCCCGCAATGAGAAATGAAGGAAAAGGCTAGGATTTTGTCTTTTACCTTCTTAAGATGTCTTTGGGAGAGTCCTAATATTAACTGCTATCTTCTTGCTGGGACATACTACCTGTGTATGTGCACTCAGATTGGTGCCTTGGATTCTAGAGAACAAACTATCTGATTCCCCATGATTTTGGGATGTGTGATGTATGATGAGCTCTAGAAAGACGTGTTAAAATCCCCAATTAGCATTCAGTATTAAGGCACTCTATTTTCCCTTTGATACTGTTTTCATGGAGCCCAGCCTCAGAACACTTCTGAGCCATAAGTTGGCAGTTTGATTGCAGTTCCTTCAGGTCCTCCATTGCCTAGACTGCCACCTTTTAATGGTTCTTCAGTTTCTCTCCCTTCATCCACTGTTAAAGAAACAAACTTAACTATAAATAGTTTTTTTATTTTGATGATAGGGTTAAGTGGAAAAGTTTTTGTTTGTACTATTTCACTCTGATCATTTAATTGAATGTTTAATTTAGGCCTTGCCCAAGATAGGGGACCCTTCTAAAAGAATGGGATTATAGCACTCTTCATCTGAAACTGGTGCAAAAGACTGTGGTACCTACAAGGTCTTCTCAGAAAGGGCCCCAAAGGGCAGTAAGACTCTGTGCTCTAGAACGTGTTTCTGCAAGAGGCTCTGGAAGCACATGAGTGTAGGAGACATTCTTCTGATTACCTGAATTTATTTTAAATATGTCCATTGTCAGTCTAAGTGCATCTTGCAAGTGGGAAATATATTTGACCTGTACTGAATATTCTATGTTTATGACCAAATGATTGAAATGCTTTTAAAAATGGATTTAATTCTCATATGGTTGTTCCTATCTCTAAAACATACTTCTTAGCTCACATAAATATTTAATTAGACTTGTTGACAGCCATTTAACAAAGGTTTCTTTCTTATAGGTTTTGGAAGGAAGGATGTAGTAGAACACTTGCTGCAAACAGGAGCCAATGTTCACGCTCGTGATGATGGAGGGCTAATACCTCTTCATAATGCTTGTTCCTTTGGTCATGCTGAGGTGGTTAGTCTGTTATTATGTCAAGGTGCAGATCCAAATGCCAGAGACAATTGGAACTACACTCCTCTGCATGAAGCTGCTATCAAAGGGAAGATAGATGTGTGTATTGGTAAGTATTTGTCATTAATTGCATCAATTTACTTAAATGCAAACACATTAATATTGCAGTGAACTTGTATTGCTTGCAATTGTAGTGACTGTTTCCATTCCACTTGATAGACAAGGGACCACTTGCTTTTCTCTTCCTTGTTAAGAAGGGTCTCTCCCCTTCCCCCCCATAAACAAGTAAAGAGATGGCAACCTAAAATTTAGCGACATGCAGGATTCATAACATGGTGTTTTCTGAGCTTGCAGCCTGGAAAGCTAAACTGGCACAGGAGCTAAATTTTGATGGAGGAGTAGTCTAATGCAGTTAATTTACCATTTTGTCAGAAACATAACATGAGAACTCTGCCAATAAAATGGAAGATTTGACTTCAGATAACATCATGGCTTTTTGAGGCTGACCCTGGCATTGAGATATTTTTCAGACGGTGAAAACAGGTATTTCCTGTGTTAAGAAATTAAAGGCTAACCAGTTTACTACTATTTGAAAGCTTTGAGGGACTAGTTACGAGAAAAAGTTGTTCAGCATAGTTACATATTTTCAGCATGTACTGTAGCCTAGAGCCAAAGTAATTTAAAATAAAATAGAACATTTCAATCATTTAAATGTATGTAGATCATAGTAAATACTCTTCAGTAATATCTTTCGTTTTTATATGTTTTCAGCCTGCTTAGTAATACTTTCTTCAAGCAGAGTTCTTTATTTTTAATTTTTAAATGTGCAGACTGGCTTGAAAGTTCCTTCTGAAGTCAGACACGTGAAATTGTCTGGTCAGTATTTCAGATCCGGAGGGGGGAAAAAACCCCTTGATTATATAGCCACGTCATATTAATAATCATAGTCACAAATTTGAGATCTTAGTTGTAATCTGAGAGCACTTTATTTTATTATATGGACAAATTTTGAAAAACCTCCAGTGTTTGCTTAAAGACAGTAAACATAAAAATTTAGTAGGGAGGTTATATTACCACTGGATAGAGCACTAATGAGACCACTGATGGAAATCCTGTGTCCAGTTCTCAGTCAACATTCCAAAAAGGGTGGTGGAAAAACTAGAGAGGGTTCAGAGAAGAGATACAAGAATGATTTGAGAACTGGAAAACCTGCCTTGTAATGAGACCGTAAAAAGAAGGTTAAGGGGTGACTTAATTGTGGTCCAAAAATAACTACGCAAGAAGAAGAGATCTGATGCTAGAGAGCTCATTTAGCTGACAATGGCATGACAAGATCCAGTAGCTGGAAGATGAGTCTAGATGTGCACAGGAATGCATAACAAATTTAAGTCACAGTATTTAATTGGGGGAGTATCTTGCCAAGGGATGTGGTAGATTTTCCATCACTTGAAATCTTTACATCAAGAATCATTGTCTTTCTCAAAAGCTATACTCCAGTTCATACCATATTATGGACTTAACTGATTCCATAGAAACCTGTAGTGTACACTTTTCTACATGTATGTGAAATGATTCTGATGTAGTTCGATCAAAATGTAGACAATTTAGTGGTAGGTAGGTAGACAATTTAGACTAGGCCTGTCTGTTTTTCCCATTTTAGTACATCCATTCCTATTTTTATATGGGGCCCTATCTCTTCAAGTCCTGTAAGTAAATAACTCTGCAGAGCAGACTTGTATACATTTATTTATGATTTTAATTTTTCTACATATGGCAGAACGCTTGAGTGTTAAGAGAACATGCAAGTATCAGTCTGTGATAGGCAGGTTGGTGGAGTCTTATTCATGCCTTAAGCAATATTTGATGGCACAGCAAGGATTCAGACCACTTGAAAATATATTTCTGTAATATTCTTAGGCTTGGAAGGATTAATTTTTATTGATAAATGTTGATTTAACTATAAACACAACAACAAATGTTTAGATGATCAAAAATTGAAGATAGGAAAGGTAATAAATGCTGCTTGAATTTTAGTTAAAATTCAGTGAATTTTTTTTTAGACTTTTTTGAATTAGGCTTGTTATGAATGAATTCATGAATGAATAGTAACAACAGGTATGACTTGTTGATTTAAGGATGTTTCCTTTGTATATTTTGATATGTGATATTGACAGTTTGTTTTAATGTTTTATAAAGATTTAACTTACTTTTGTGTCATTAAATTATTCTGGCACCCTCCCCCATAATGTCCCACAACTGTGAAAATTTAAACAAAAAAAAAATGCTTAAAAATAAACTTCAACTGGCATTATACAAAAAATGCTGACATGCATAAAAATGGATTTTTCCAAGCCTAAGTGTAGTGTACAGTAACTGTTTTCCCCCAACGTGTAGATTACTAATATAATTGTTTGTATAAGAAATGAACTTGTGCAAATTAGTGTCCGGTACTAGACTTAAATAAGTCAGGTATGTTTTATTATAAAGCATGAATTTGACAGTGTCTCAAACACTGGCACAACATATGAGGATTTATTGTTGAACTCTACAATATCTGCTGAAAACCAGCAACTTAACTTTTTAGAAACTATCTACTGACTTTTTCCCCCACATGCTTCATTTTGGCTCTTGTTTGTTTTGAGCGTCGTCCAAATGCTAAAATGGGAGATACTTGCCGTATTTGTTCTTTTTCCTCCCCTCTGCATGTCTTTGTCCATATCCTCCTTACCATGAGAATGCTGCTTCTGTAATATGGCAGGAGAGTAAACTGGTAATTGAACAGCGTGATGAGCCAGGAAACATGGAAAATTTATTAACTGTGGTCTTTCAGAGCCACAATAAAAGCAACAAGATAGGAAAGCTGGAAAAGTAGCAAAAACTGGATAGTGATTACAATAGATCTGAAGATTGCCAATAGTCTCTGGGTTTCAGTTATATAGTTTTAATGGTAAATGCACACTTCTACTGCAAATTGTTTTTATATTGCTTAATTGTCATCAACATTATTTGCATCTAAATGGAAAAGTGTTTGCGCACTTCTCATGTGTACACACACACTTCACACATTTCTTTCCCCCTAGGTAGGGGATGAGAGAGAACAAACCATAGTGGCAAGTATAGGTCATATTGCTTAATGTGGTACGGGAAGGTGCTTGTTTACCATGGTGATAAGACAGTATAAGAAGCTGTATAGAACAGAATGGAAAGGTGCACCTGTTTAGCTCAGAAAATGTGGCCCATGATTTGTAGTCTGACCTGATCTGTCCCTTTGTCGTCTTTGTGCTCTCTATCTTAGAACACCTAGGATCCCTGAGGATGGCAAATACTTAGCAAAAGTGAACATGTGCTAGCCGTTTCTTACGGGGTGACTAGGCATTGAAAACTCGTTTTCATTACTTAGTAATCAAATGCATGTTAAGTTTTGTCTGTTAACTCCATTTAATGAATGTGTGTGTTTTTCAAATTGACTCAAGCATTAGAAACAAGAAAACTGTTAGACAGCAAGTTGGTGATATTTATAGATCTTTGTGTTGGCTCATCTATCAGAAAGATGCATGTTTAGTGTCTTGAGTTCTGCTCCCAGAGCTAATGAGAAGCATTTTGCTTATAAGTATTGCTGTTCAAGATTGAACACTGTTTCGTTTGCTTAAGGAAGAGCCAAGCAAGAAGCATTTTACTATAATTCAAGGATGAACACTAAATATTCATGGAAGAGCACTGTAAAGTCATAGAAGTGATTGTCAAAGCTAAGATACGGAGAACCAAGGTTTCTGGTTTGCTATGCAAGACCAAGTATGAGGGAATGTGAGCATACTAAGAATTCAACCTTTTTGTTTCTGTACAATCCCAATAAAAGATTGCATCTAGCTTAATATTAACTGTTTGAGGTGCTAGGTGTAGGTGTAGAGCAGACATGCTTATGGCCAAAATGTAGGAAAACCTCCCCTCTCCCACTTTTTTTTCCTGAAGCAAAATACTGAAAACTAACCTTGATCGTCTTCGCATGTAAATCTTGAAATAGATTAGGCAACTGAAATTGTATGAATTTATACCTCTGTATGCAGCTTTTTTTTCCCCTGTAATACTCCAGACAGTATGGATGGAGACTGAGCATCGTAGCTTGTTACATCCTTTGATATCTTTGCCTTTGTCTACACCAGACTTATTTTCCAAAAGCTTCGTGCCACTGCTGCCAACTATTGTAAAGAGAACTCTGTTATTAGTCTCAATAGGAATGCTTGAGAAATCTTTGGATTCTTCTAGAACCCTTCTGTGTGCTGGAAGCAATCAAAGTAATGAAAAAGAAGAAGCTAGTTTTCTGCTATTGAGGTACTCCTTGGTTCATGGTTATAGTGGGACTTTATGTATGAGGCTTCAGTAATCCAAGGGTTCTTGCACCAAGTGGCTCTCCTAGGGTATGTCTACACTATGAAATTAGGTCGATTTTATAGAAGTCAACTTTTAGAAATTGATTTTATACAGTCAATTGTGTATGTCCCCACTAACCACCTTAAGTCGATGGAGTGCGTCCTCACTACTGTAGTTAGCATCGACTCAAGAAGCGGTGCACTGTGGGAAGCTGTCCCACAGTTCCCGCAGTCTCCGCTGACCATTGGAATTCTGGATTAAGCTCCCAATTTCTGGTGGGGCAAAAACATTGTCGCCGGTGGTTTTGGGTACATTTCATTAGTCATAAGAACATAAGTCTCCCCTCCCTCCATGAAAGCAACTGCAGACAATCATTTTGTGCCTTTTTTCCTGGGTTACCCTTGCAGATGCTATAGTGCGGCAACCATGGAGTCCACTCAGCTCACTGCTGCTGTTGCGAGCATTGTAAACACGTTGCACATTATACTGCAGTATGTGCAGAACCTGGCTAAGAGATGGAAGTGCAAGGACAATTGTGAGGAGGACATGGACATAGACACAGACGTTCCTGAAAGCATGGGATGTGGCAATTGGGATATCATGGTGGCAGTGGGGCTGGTTGATATAGTGGAATGCCGATTCTGGGTGCGGCAACAAGCACAGACTGGTGGGATGGCATAGTGTTTGCTTTGCGAACAGGGGCTGCTAACAAGGGAGTTCTCCAGATGAAGGAGAAGAAAATACAGCATCTGTGGGAACCCTGTGCTGTGGCTGGCAGTTGGAGGCTGTGAGCTTCAAAGGAAGGTTTGAAAGCTCGAAGCCTCTGGTAATTGGCTGAGCCTTAATCAGTGGGCGGAGCATTCACTCAGGCCAGGGTTTAATAAAGCTGCCAATAAGTGTACCCAGGGGTTTGGCAAGGGAGTTTTGGAAGGAGGGCGGGGTCCCTTGTCAGTCTATATGTTCTGTAGTCCTTAAAACCTGAATCCAACCAACATTTCAAAACTTTTTTTTTTTTTTAAACGATCCTTTTAACTAGGAGACAATTGCAGGGAGAGTCCAGCAAGCAGACGTGGGGCTAATCCGTTTATTGCACTGAGTTGTAGCATGTATGATTCCCCGCCATAGGGTGGCTGGGGCTGGCATTTGTGCTGTAGGTGGCTGTGCAAGGAGCTCCCTGGCCCTCAGAGATGTGTACGGATTTGGAGTCCGGGTGGCAAGAACTGGAGGGTAAGAGAGGCGAGAGGCGTGTGTTGATGAGGCTTTCTGGGACACTTGTAGAATTGTTTCACTTCCTCGCCAGGACAGCCCTCGCGACTGTTGAGAGGAAGAAAAGGCCCAGGGAAGCAGAAGCAGTCAAGGGAGTAGAGGGAAACCTTCTCGTAGTTGGGACCTCTTCCAGAATGGTGCTCGGGGTGCCTCTTGCCGAGGTTACCTTCTGGGGGAGGAACCTCTCATCTAGGAAAGACCGTGTTAGTAATGGGAACGATCATCTAGAACGTGAATGCTGGGTTGTGAGATGGAGAACCAGTATGTGACTTGCCTGCTGATGCGAAGGTTACAGACCTCAAGGCATCTGACAGGACTTATGCTGTATGGGGGGCGACGGGTCATGGTACGAGGTACACATGACCAAGGGAAGGGTAGGAGAGTTGTCCTGTTGTTATTATTAAATTGTAGGTCTGCTAGGTGAAATGAACTGCATCAGTGGGGCGCCTTGATGATTGAGATAA
>NC_133773.1:1656263-1808067 GCF_003597395.2 Chelonoidis abingdonii | reverse complement strand
AGAAAGAACTTCCTTTTATTTGTTTTAACCTGCTGCCCCGGCCTATAATTTCCATTTGGTGACCCTGTTCTTGTATTTATGGGAATAGTAGTAACTTGTTCCTTATCCACTTTTCACATCACTCATGATTTTTATATACCTCTATATATCCCCCTTAGGTCGTCCTCTTTTCCAGATGAAGGGTCTAGCCTCCTTAATCTTTCCTTCATACTTGGGATCTCTCCAAACCTCATCATTTAGTTGCCCTTTCTGAACCTTTTCTTAGTGCAAGTATATCTTTTTTGAGGTGAGGAGACCACAATCTGTACACAGTATTCGAGATAGTGGGACATACCAAGGGATTATTATATAGAGCAATAAATACTTTCTCAGGTCTTTTCCTATCTCCTTTTAATTGATTCCACTACATTCCTGTTTTGATATTTTGATCGCCTCTCACTGTGTGGACATCTTCAGAGAACTATCCATGATGACATCCAAGATCTTTTTCCTGACTTGTAGTAAATTAGCCCCCATCATACCTGTTGTATAGTTTGGGGTTTAGTTTTTTCCATGTGCATGACTTTACTTTTATCACATGAATTTCATTTGCATTTCTACCCAGTCACTTTAGTTTTTGTGAGATCTTTTTTGAAGTGCTTCACAGATCTGCTTTGGAGTTTGCACTATCTGCGCTCGCTCCGCTATCATCTGCAAACTTTGCACCACACTGTTTAACCCCTTTCTCCATATCAATTTATGAATAAATTGAATAGGATTTGGTCCTAGGACTGTACCTGGGGAACCACCACTAGTTACCCCTTGCCATTCTGAGATTTTTGACCCGATTATTTCGCCCTACCCTTTCTTCTTCACGCAGCGCACAGTCAACTTGTGGAACTCCTCACCTCAGGAGGTTATGAGGGTAGAACTATAACGATGTTTAAAAGGGAACTGGATACATTCATGGAGGTTAAGTCCATAAATGGCTATTAGCCAGGATGGGTAAAGAATGATGTCCCTAGCCTCTTTTCGTCAGAGGATGGAGATGGATGGCAAGAGAGAGATCACTTGATCATTGCCTGTTAGGTTCACTCCCTCTAGGGTACCTGGCATTGGCCACTGTCGATAGACAGATACTGGGCTAGATGGACCTTTGGTCTGACCCAGTACGGCCATTCTTATGTTCTTATAGTATTACAGGTATGAGATGATTCCCAGTGGCTGTGAAACTTTCGCATGCGTAAGGCCACTTTCCTGGAACTCTAAGTTTCTTTCCCCTACCCTGAATTGCAGGGATACCAATATGAGAGCTACCTTGACAGTTGAGAAGCAAGTGGTGATAGCCCTGTGGAAGCTTGCAATGCCTGATTGTTATCAGTCAGTCGGGAATCAATTTGGAGTGGGCAAATCTACTGTGGGAACTGCTGTGATTCAAGTAGCCAATGCACTCACTGATGTTCTGCTATCAAGGGTAGTGACTCTCTGGAAAATGTGCAGGTCATAGTAGATGGCTTTGCTACAAAGGGTTTTCCTAAGTGTAGAGGGGCGACAGACAGAATGCATATCCCTATCTTGGCGGAGGACCACATTGCCAACCAATACATAAACCGCAAGGGGTACTTCTCAATGGTGCTGCAAGCACTGGTGGATCACAAGGGACATTTCACCGACATCAACGTAGGATGGCTGGGAAAAGTGCATGAACTTTAATCCTACTTGTTAGAAAGTTGTATCTGTGGATTCAGGGAGAGTGGTAAGGAGTCACCATAAAAATAACATCCCCACTTATTTATAGAAATTGGGGAATGGAAGAGGAGGAAATTCTATGATCTGACTAATAGAGTAGACGTGACTAAAACAGCATGGTTCTTTCTGGCTTTAAAATCAAACTAAAATCTAAGTTTAAAAACTAACTTTAAAATCTAAAAGTTGACTAAACATGGAAGTAGTGCAGTGGATCGCAAACTTCAACAACCTGTGAACTCCTGTCAGGTCTCATAGAATCATAGAATATCAGGGTTAGAAGGTACCTTAGGAGGTCATCTAGTCCAATCCCCTGCTCAAAGCAGGACCAATTGCCAACTAAATCATCCTAGCCAGGGCTTTGTCAAGCCTGACCTTAAAAACCTCTAAGGAAGGAGATTCTACCACCAATCTAGGTAACCCATTCCAGTGCTTCACCGCTCTTTCTGAGTGAATAAGTTTTTCCTAATATCCAACCTAAACCTCTCTCACTGCAACTTGAAACCATTACTCCTTGTTCTGTCATCAGGGACCACTGAAAACAGTCTAGATCCATCCTCTTGGAACTCCCTTTCAGGTAGTTGAAAGCAGCTATCAAATCCCCCCATATTCTTCTCTTCTGCAGACTAAACAATCCCAGTTCCCTCAGCCTCTCCTCATAAGTCATGTGCTCCAGCCCCCTAATCATTTTTGTTGCCCTCCGCTGGACTCTTTCCAATTTTGTCCAGGTATGCTTTTCTTGTAGTGTGTGGACCCAAAACTGACACAGATACTCCAGATGAGGCCTCACCAATGTCGAATAGAGGGAATGATCACATCCCTCGATCTGCTGGCAATGTCCCTACTTATACAGCCCAAAATGCCATTAGCCCCTTGGCAACAAGGGCACACTTTTGACTATATCCAGCTTCTCGTCCACTGTAACCCCTAGGTCCTTTTCTGCAGAACTGCTTCTTAACCATTTGGTCTCTAGTCTGTTACAGTGCATAAGATTGTTCCGTCTTAAGTGCAGGACTCTGCACTTGTCCTTGTTGAACCTCATTAGGTTTCTTTTGGCCCAGTCCTCTAATTTATCTAGGTCCCTCTATATCTATCCCTACCTCCAGCATATCTACCACTCCTCCCGTTTAGTGTCATCTGCAAATTGCTGAGGGTGCAGTCCACACCATCCTCCAGAGATTAATGAAGACGTTGAACAAAACCTGCCCCAGGACCGACCCTTGGGACACTCCACTTGAAACCGGCTGCCAAGTAACATGGAGCTGTTGATCACTACCCGTTGAGCCCGACGCATCTAGCCAGCTTTCTATCCACCTTATAGTCCAATCATCAGCCCTACTACTTTAAGTTGCTGGCAAGAATACTTGTGGAGACCGTATCAAAAGCTTGCTAAAGTCAGGAATAACACGTCCACTGCTTTCCCCTCATCCACAGACCCAGTTTTCCTCAGAGAAGGCAATTAGGTAGTCAGGTATGAACTTGCCCTTGGTGAATCCATGCTGACTTGTTCCTGATCACTTTCCTCTCCTCTAAGTGCTTCATAATTGATTCCTTGAGACCTGCTCATGATTTTTCCAGGGACTCAGGTGAGGCTGACCCACCCTGTAGTTCCCCAGATCCTCCTCCTTCCCTTTTTAAAGATGGGTACTGCAGTAGCCTTTTTCCAGTCATCTGGGACCTCCCCGTTCCCCTGATTTTCAAAGATAATGGCCAATGGCTCTGCAATCACATCTGCCAGCTCCCTTTAGCACTCTCGGACTCAGCGCATAGTCCTGAACCCATGGACTGTGCTTAGTCCAGTTTTTTCTAAATAGTCCTGTACCACATTTTCTCCACACCGCGGATGGTCACCTTCTCCTCTACTGTGCTCCCAGTGGCAGCAGTCTGGGAAGCTGACCTTGTTTGTGAAGACAGAGGCAAAAAATAGCATGGAGTACACTGCTTTCCACATCCTCTGTCACTAGCTGCCTCCCTCATTCAGTAAGGGACCACGCTTTCCTTGACTTCTTCTTGTTGCTAGACATACCTGAAGAAACTCTCTTGTTACTCTTAACATCTCTTGCTAGCTGCACTCCATGTGTGATTTGGCCTTCTGATTTCATCCTCGCATGCCTGAGCAATATTGTGATACTCCTCCCTGGTCATTTTTCCAAGCTTCCACTTCTTGTAGCTTCTGGTTTTGTGTTTAAGATCAGCAAGGTTTCACTATTTAAGCCAAGCTGGCGCCTGCCATATTTACTGTTCTTCCTACAGATCGGTATGTTTTTTTTTCCTGCAACTTCAATAAGAATTCTTTAAAATACAGCCAGCTCTCCTTCACTCCTTTTCCCCTCATGTTAGTCTCCCAGGGATCCTGCCCATCAGTTCCCGCAGGGAAGTCAATCTGCTTTCTGAAGTCCAGGGTCCGTTTCTGCTGCTTTCCTTTCTTCCTTGCGTCAGGATCCTGAACTCGACCATCTCATTGTCCTGCCTCCCAGGTTCCCATCCACGTTTTGCTTCCCTACTAACTCTTCTCTGTTTTGGAGCAGCAGGTCAAGAAAAGAATTGCCCAATTGGTTCCTCCAGCGCTTGCACCAGAAAATGCTCCGCATACTTCCTGGATTCTGTGTACTGCTGTATTGCTCTCCAGCAGATATCAGGGTTAAGTCTCCATGAGACCAGGCCGGCCTCCCAGATTTGAGTAAGCTGGTCTGCAGGGTTGCCTGAACTAGCAAGAAACGCCCTTCGTCTCCCCCTCATCCCCCTGGTCTGGTGGTCTATAGCAGACTCCCACCACGACATCACCCTTGTTGCTCACACTTCTAAACTTAATCCAGAGACTCTCAGGTTTTTCCTGCAGTTTCATACCGGAGCTCTGAGCAGTCATACTGCTCTCTTACATACAATGCAACTCCCCTACCTTTTCTGCCCTGCCTGTCCTTCCTGAACAGTTTATATCTATCCATGACAGTACTCCAGTCACATGAGTTATCCCACCAAATCTCTGTTATTCACGAACCTTTTCCTAAAAATGAATTTTTCCAGAGATTTTCTCCTTTACCTTAGGATAAATTATAAAAGCAGCGATCTTGGAAATATAAAATTTGTTTTTATGACTTGCGTATTACACACTATTATTAAATGTCCCTGGTCTCTGTTTGCCAGAAGCTGGGAATGGGCGACAGGGGATGGATCACTTGACAATTCTCTGTTCTGTTCATTCCTTCTGGGGCACCTGGCATTGGCCACTGTCGGCAGACAGACTACTGAACTAGATGGACCTTTGGTCTGATCCAGTATGGCTGTATGTTCTTATTTATCATTACAGTATTTTTAATACATTATGAAAATGGCAACTCTTCCAAGATCTCATTTTTGTAGCTTTTATCACTTTGAATAAGCCTGTTATAAGACAAGGCTCCTGTGTTTCATCATGAAGGTATTTAAGAAGCCAACTCGGAGAGCTCCTTCTACACAAGCATTCAGGTCTTGAGCAGTCCAGGCAAACAACGCACGTTAGAGTAAAGCTTAAACTTGTTCATAATTTTAAAAACAATCCTAGCTGCGTATTTAATTTAAAAAAACAGCTATAATTATCCACCTCCTTTTCCATTTCTTATAAGGAGTCTTGAAGTTTAAATCTTCTCGGTGTGATAGATATACTTGCTTTGATCTGCTTAGCTCTTGGAAGTCCGGGGCCCCGGGCTGCTTGCCCCATGCCCTAGGGACAGCTCTGTCTGCCATTAGGGAGCCCCCTGTAACATTTTGCAAATCCCCACTGAAATAGTACAAAATATGCATTAAGGGCAAATATAGAAATGTTAATATGCCAGATAATTGAATTACATGTCTCAGTGACAAACTGTTGAAAAATAGGCATGTACTGGAATGGAAGCGTCAAATGACAAGGTGAATTTAAAGTAGATCAAAGGTGGCAGAACTGATTGTCGTCGTATAAGAAACCACTTTACTTGGAGAGGGGATATGTGAAATTTGGTGACACTGTTCATGAGTTTTAAACAGTTCTGAGCACTCTTAAAGTAGGTTTAATTCTAAAATTTCATCATTGGCTTTCAAAAAACATTTCCTACCACCTACCTTGTGGGCTTTGTAGATTTCTAATTTTGTTCTGATCTTTTTTTGAGTGAAAGGTCAAGTCAAACCCAGATGCCATCCGAAAAGCATATTTGACCCCTGTCAAACAGAACTTTGTGGAGCATGGGTGGCTAACCACATATGATCAAACACTACAGATCAAGCACTCAGAATGAAAATGGGTTTATACACAGAGCAAGACTGATTTCAAATGTAATGCTATAGTTGTTGGGAAACATAAGCAAAACAGCAAAATCATTCACACTTTTACAAATATTCACATTCCTTGAAAGAAAGTGATACTGAAATACTATCTGATAACTGTGACAAGAGTGGTGTTTTTACAAGCTATGATTCTTGGGTGATTGTCTACACTGATTCCACTCTTGGTGCATATGTGCCCCATGTGTATGAAATCAGATTGTTTTTTGAATAGCAGTACCAGTTGTGGCTGCGCCAATGCCCATCCCTCCCTCCAGAATATCATAGCTCAGGGTGTAAGGGGCAGGCCAGGGGCACCCATTGCTCAGTTCCTCTGTGCTCTGGTGCAAAACAGAGTACTAGCAGTGCCTGTGTTCCTTATCCAACATAGCCGTTTCCTAGGTCACTGTTGTCAGAAGATTCAGACAAGCACACACTTTTGGGGTCTCATCAGATTGCTGAGGGGATCCAATTGCTGGATCGCATGTACATTAAGCCTCTGGAGTCTGAATCAAGTTCCAGCATTGCCTCTAACTATATGCACTCTTAGGGTGAAGATCCTCTGTCAAGTGCCCCCTTCTGAGAGCTGAGACATCATGGTTAAGCTGCCTAGCCTGTTAGCAGTGCTGACAACTTAGACTTCAGCATAGTTTAAATGCACTGTCTCTTAGAACTCAAGCCATGTGGGTATTCTGGGCTTACAGTTTCCTTCGTCAAGGAAAATGTGGTTGTGTAGCATATTCCTCACGTACTTTGGTCAGGATTCTGAAACATCACTGCTCTTTCCTTAAGCACCAGAAATAAAGTACAGATCATATAGAATGTAAGCCTGAATGTAGTGTATGTAATGTAATGCTGTTCAGTCTTGCTCACCCTTCATTTGTGGGGCAGGGGACAACTGCCTGAATTGAGGTAGACAAGGTTCCCCTGTCTCATATTCCTGCATTACCTTTACTTTGCTTGAGGTGGTGAATTGGCTGAAGATGAAGAATAGATCAGTTCCTGTCCTGTATATAACCACCTTGTCTCTGTGTGAGTTGGATCCCAGATCAGCCTCCTCAGGTGATCCCAGACTCTTACAGCTGATTTTGCTGCCTAGCAACCTCTCCCTGACAAACCACTTCTCATGGGTTGGAGCCAGTCTGTTGTTTAGGATGTTGGTGTTAGAATAGAATCATTAAATTGGGATGGTCTTCTGTCAGCCTTGTATCACAGCCCTTTGGAATATAGGTCCAACATGATGGTGAAAGTACAACAGAAGGCAATGTGCTGCACCTTCAAAATTTAGTTTGCAGCTTGGTAAAGATACATACAGAGTCCATAATCTCACACAGAGTTCAGAAATTATGCAGATTCCCTAAATCTTTCTTGGACTTTTTCAAAGTTATTCTTAGATTAATATTAGTTTGGTTATTAGTTTTGTTTTTTACCTGTTGGCTGCTTTTTTTTAGTAGCTGTCTTTGGGCTGGTCTACACTATCACTGTAAATCAATCTAAATTACACTATTTGTTATGTAATTTACATAACTGAAGTTGATGTAATATAGGTTGGCTTATGGCGGTGTCGAGACTGCTCTACGTCGATGGGAGTTGCTCTCCTGTTGACATAGCTTCTGCCTCTTGGGGAGGTGGAGTACAGATGTTGATGGGAGAGCGCTCAACAGCCCCGCTAAACTGATACCACCACATCAATCACAGTGGGGCTGATTTAGCTGGTAGTGTAGACAGAGGATTTGAGTGGGTAAATATACCACACCCCCAGTAGAGGTGGTTATTCCTTCATTATGGGAGTTCCTAAATCTCCTGGCTTCAAGACCTGCCAGTTGTGTGACTCCACCATGCCTGTTAATGATAGGTGCTTCAGATGCCTCATCTGCCTGCCTGGGAGACAGACATGTGCCAGATTGCAGCTCTCTTTCAAAGATGGACTCTCAGGAATAGAGAAATGAGGCTGAATTTCTTGCTGCTGGAAAGATTAATGCAACATCCATCTCTGTCCCTAAGAAGCCTGGGAAAGATCCACTGCACCCTATCTCGGCACCAACAAGTTGTGCCTCAGCCTCTACTTTGAAAACTGCTTCTTCTCTTAGAGCACACTGCATCTGTTTGTGTTTTTTAAAGAGGGAGGACTGAGTACCATGCCAGTCAGGCTTCTAGTGCAGATCACCACCCCTGACCGCAAGTAAGAGGCTTAAAACTTCTCCTCTGCCTCCATCAAGATCCATGGCCTGGAGTCCCTTCCCAGTGCTGTGGCACTGATGGTTCTTTCACCCACAAGGACTGTGCTGCTTCAGTACCATACCTGCATGTTGCGCTCTGGCTCTGTCATTGACACAGACATATTTGGTGGTGACCACTTCACCCCATCACAGAGCACCATCTCAGCACTGACCCTTCCCTGGCACTGAAGATCCCAGCACTGAGACTCTTCTTGCTACTGGCTGACCTGTTGTCTGTTGTGTGAGACTCCGATACTGGATTGTTTGAGATGTTGTCTTCAAGCAACTATATGCTACAATCATACCTTGTTTGGACCATGTGGACCCAGTACTTTGGACAGGAGTGCCCCCTCTAGAGGAGACCTATTCCTTCCTGTTCTTTTCATCAGCATGCTCCAAAGGCTGTCCTCTCTCTTACCCATTGGGCCATGCAAGATGAATATTGGGAGCATCTGGTATGGAACCTGGAGAAGAGTATACTGGAGAACATGAGACAAGTGGACTTCAAGGTGCACCTTTCGTGATATCCTCCCCTGAGTCTGTCACCCCATTTTTCTTACCAGCCCCTGGGATGTGAATCCCCACTTCAGAAGACTCATTTCCTCGGTATGTCAGCTAGGATCCCCTTTAGTCATGGGGCAAACCCCAACCATTCAGCCCCGAATCCTAGAAAGCGAGGAGTACATAGAACATCCTACTCCTTATCTTCATTCCTTGATGAGGCTGTTGAACCACCCTCTTTCATGTCTCAGAATGAATTAAAAACCCTTCAGGATCTCTTGAAGAGGACTGCAGAGACCCTCCACATTCTATCTGAGATGATACAGGAGAAACAGACTATTAGACATTCTCCACGTAGCAACATGAGTAGATCAGCAATGCCCATTAACCCTGGTCAGCTCAAAGAGATCATTGTTATCTGGCATACTCCTGCCTCCATCTTACCCAGCTTGAAGAGGGTGGACAAAGTATCGAGTCTCCACAAACTATTTTAATCTTTTTCCGGCACCTGATTCCATAGTGGTTTAAGCAACTCAGGAGAACTCCAGGTAACAGGCTTTCTAAAGCACCCCTCCTGAAAAGAATGCCAACTCTGCCCTTCAGGAGGGACCTTTCTCCAAAAACTAGTTTTTGATGCGAGTTGAGTCCAACAGAACTCTCAATGTATCTTCTCCATCTCCATCGCAACTGTATTTCCTGCTTCCAAGACAGTTGGATGAGGAAAATTTATAACTGGTGGGTCCTCGAGATAAAGGGGTATCCCATTCATTTAGAGATTTTTAAGGACAGGCTCGACATCCTGGCTGGGATGGGACTTAATTAGGGATTGGCCCTGCTTTGAGCAGGGGGTTGGACTAGATGACCTCCTGAGGTCCCTTCCAACCCTGATATTCTATGATTTAATAACCACCCTCTTGCTTTCTTTACCATCCCTCTTCAGGCACCAGTCTCATGAGTCTCTTCAGGAACGGCCGATGAGCTCTGTAATACAAAAGAGGAATCTTGAAATAAGTACCCTTAGTATTCTGAGGGAGTGACTTCTATTGTCATTTACTTTTCAGTCCCAAAGAAAGGGAGTTGGAGAACCTTCCTTGACTTTCAACATCTCAATGTGTTTATCTGTCTTTTTTTGTTTTTTTTAGATTCCAAAAGGTCATCCTAGCTTCCACAGTCCCTGCCCTAGATCTTTTGGACTGGTTTGTGGCTCTCTATCTTCTGGATGCATATTTTCTTCTCTCCATCCACGTGGCCCACAGCTGATACCTCAGATTCCTAGTAGAGACCTCTTTATTGATAGAGTATTTTTAAATGACCTTTATTAAGGCCTAAACTTCAATCTAATTTGTTTTTATTAATGTAAACGGAACATGGGCTGCCAGAGTTTTAACCCCCCTAAACTAGTTGCAATCACTGACTAAGCTCTATATGCTCTTATGCTTGCTTTGTAACTCCTAACAAAAGAATATTTATCATCTGTATTCTTTAGGAACTTTCTCAACAGAATTTCATTCAAAAATTTGTTGTCTACAAAAATATATCACATTTCCGAATTATGAGCTGGGTTGGTGAGTTAGGATACGTTCCAGGTCACATGATACCCATTTTTCATCTGTCACTGGTTGATCCTACTCTTTGTCCTCAAGGACACATGTGAAAGACTAAGTAGGCACAGCCTCAGGTTGGGCAGAGGGTGAGTTAGCAGTTGGGTCTGGCTATGCTGCTGGCCTGAGCAATGCGCTGTGTTTAGTTGGTTCTACTTGTTTAAGCTAATCAATTCAAAGATTTAATGCAACTGAAACATTTCAACATTTTTTTTAAGATTAAGAATGAAGAGATATTAAGTAGTTAATTTTGAAATAAAGAAACCCAAAAAAGTAGCAAACGAAAGCAACAGGTCTTAATTTTTTTTACTAATATTTCTTTGCCTATATTAACAATAAAAGATTCTACACCATGGAACTGCAAACCTTAAATAAATAGTCAAGCAATATGCAATGTCTGTTGTGGAAAAAGACTCCTCCGTCCTAGTGGACAGAGAGGAAAAGTTCTCGGCCCAACCAGCCATTGAGGCGAGGTGACAGTGGGATAATTAGGACTGCTACAGAACCTTTCCTTCCTCAGTCCCCTCCCTTCATTCCTCCTTTTTTTCAGGTCCCCCAGAGACATTCCTTCCTTCCTTTTGTTGTCCTTCTCCCCCCAGCATAACAGAATTACTTAGCCTGCGCAGGGTGGCTGGTGGAGTGGCAGCAGGAAGGAACTTCAGCACCAGGGAAACAAAGCCAGAAAGAGAGTGGAAGAGCAGGGGAGCTTTGCAGCCTCAAGTCAAAACAAAGGTCCTGTTTCTCTCACTCCTCCTGCCTCACCCCCAGGTCTGAGGCCTGAGTTATTGGCTGCTAACAATCAGCAGGAAATGGAAGGGGAGGGAGGTGTTCCTTTCTATGGGCAGTCCTCATCTGGGCATAACATGAGAACTACCAAGCCTAGAACTCCTCTCTCTGCCTCTGACCTGTCTTATCTCCTCCAGTGGCTTACTGGGAAGTGTACCATCTATCCCTCTCTTGAGGGTTGAACCAGGGAGAGAGCATTCCTCAGCACCTAATTATTGAATCTGAATCTTATTGTTTGAACCAGTTTCTGTTTTTTCTGGGTTCTGTTTCCATTTGGGTTCAATGCAACTCAGAGGTTTTCAGTTTGGGTTCAGTTCTGGTTCGGTGAAAAATCCTCTAAACTGGTGTTCAGTGTTCAACACCCTACTTTTAATTTCTAATATTTTTGTTTCCTCTCCTTCCTCATGGGCTTTGAAACTCTTTAGTTAGCGACTGTCTCAAAGATAGGAGTGTAAACAAGGCTACACACTCTTACACTTTAAGGCTTTTTGCCCTTCACCCTCAGTTAGCAGGATGAGTTAACTTCAGCCTCTGTCTAAAACTTCAAAAAAAATAACTCCTCCACAAACAGTAGAAGCAGCAGAGAATCCTGTGGCACCTTATAGACTAACAGACGTTTTGGAGCGTGAGCTTTCGTGGGTGAATACCCACTTCGTCAGACGCAGGTCCTGCGTCTGACGAAGTGGGTATTCACCCACGAAAGCTCACGCTCCAAAACGTCTGTTAGTCTATAAGGTGCCACAGGATTCTCTGCTGCTTTTACAGATCCAGACTAACACGGCTACCCCTCTGATACTTGACACAAACAGTAGAAGTTTGCTACCCCAAACTAACTCTTTTTAAACCTGCTCTTAATTGTCTGGCATGTATCTGTGTTCCCTCTTCACCTCAGAAGGATGGTCGCCTCTTTTTTTTTTTTAAACTTCCCCAGCTAAATATTTTTCTCTGATTTGGGGACCTTTAGTATCTACAGCTTTGTATTTGAATCCTAGATTAGAATAACAAGTCAAAGGAGAATCAGATCAAGGACAACCTTGATTCTTGCCTTCATTCAGGGTGAAACTCTTGGAGTCTTAACTGATTCCCCAAGAACTCTTATGAACTGGATCTACACATGGATTATCAGTTGGTATGGAGAAGGCCAGTGTGGTAAAGACTGCCTTACTGGCAACCCCAGCCTTTCATTATGAATCCACAACGGATGGAAGATACAGAATGCGGTAGCTACAGCACTATTGGAACTGGCTCTCTTACATCCACATGTAATGTAGCTTGATGGATATCTGGTGAAGGGATACAATCTCCTTTGTGTCTACAAGAAGTTTTTCAGGGGATGAAGAGCAAGTGGCCTTTTCAGGAGTTTACTGATTTGGACCCTGAACAGTTTTAACAGTTGCCTGTTAAAAACATGAGCATTTCATCAGTCACTTATCTATATAAAGATACAGTAGAATTTCAGGAACTAGTACAGAAGATGGCCTCTACATTGAAACTACCTCCTTGCTCTCTGAAAGAAATACATCCAATTTTTGATTGTGTGCTCAGTCTTTGGGAAGAGTTTCACTACCACTTTCAGACAGTCTGTTGCAGCTTGCAAAATTAATTTGGATAAATTTTTCTCTGCAGCCTATGTCTGATAAGTGGATCTTTATCTCAGGATGGCTTTTCTAGTGGTAGAAGCTGCTATTCAGAGAGCCAGAGATGGGCATTTGTATTCCACAACGTAGGACCAGGATGATGATGATGATAAATAATGCTTTAAGAAGAAAGGTCTCTTCCTTCTCTACCCTGAGCTTGAGTTACTCTTACTGAGTTGGCCTTTCTCCATCAGTTCTCTCTTCGGGACAAAATGTCTAAATTTTACTAAAAAGTTTCCAGATGAACAGAAAGAATTGGTTAATGCCATAGTCTTTGACGAACAGCAGCTAGCAAAGCTGCCTTTGCATACAGTATTTGACTCTTCAGTTACAGCTGCCAGAACTGTTGTATCTGCTGTCTGTATAGATATGCTAGGTTCATATCTTTGGGGTTGCCCCTGGAACTAAGGTGGAAGACATGCCTCTTGAGGGAGAGGGATTATTCAGCACCAGGACAGATGAGGTTTTAGACAATAAAGGAAACAAGGTATGTGGCTAGATAACTGGGTTTCTACAAAGCATCCAGAAAATTGTTTAGGTATTAGAAGTTTGCCGCCTTTGTACATTAAATGTAGAAGGAGAGGGGAAAACAAGTCTTATCGCCAACATCAGTAATCTCCTCTTCCATATCAGTATGGGAGAAAGAATTGTAAGCCAAGAGCTGCGGGCAAGGAGATGTCTTCAACGGCAATATTTTTGAACGTGCAGTTTCAGATTTGACATGCATCGCAAGGACTTCAAACCATTCCTCCCAGATTTTCATTCACTTCCTTTCTTCTGGAGACAGAGTCAGTATTTCCACCAATTGTCATCCGTGACATCGGACAAATGAACATTAGAAATTGTCCACACTGGATACTCAATTCAGTTAAAAAATATTCCTCCTTCCAATCCCTCCCTCCCTCTTCAGAGACCTCCTCATTAGTCTACCAAGATCAGAGTGTTCCAGGCTTTCAGGAATTGGGAGCTATGGAGGAGGTCCCAGAAAAGTCCAAGGGCAGAGGATTTTATTCCAGTTATTTCCTGATGCCCCGGAAGAAGGGAGTCTTTGTCCAGTTCCAGATGTAAGAAAGTTCAACAAATTCAGAAGTTCTGCTTTTGAATGTTGACTCTACCTTCTGTGACAGACCCAGGCTAGTGGGGTACAGGAGTCTGCTAGAGGGCAAATATACTGGTCACTGGCTGAGTAGTTTTTTGTTCCCTGAGTGACCAGAGCAGGGGCTGCACTAGAGTAATCAGGAACCTGCTAGAACGAATTCAGGCAGACAAGCTGATTAGAACACCTGCAGCCAATTGAGGCAGGCTAATCAGGGCACCTGGGTTTAAAAAGGAGCTCACTCCAGTCAGGGAGTTGGGGAGCCAGAGAAGAGGAAGTGCGTGTGAGGAGCTGGGAGCAAGAGGCACAAGAAGCTGAGACTGAGAGGGTGTGCTGCTGGAGGACTAAGGAATACAAGCTGTCATGGTATAATTCCCCACTCTGAACCTTAGCGTCCAAGAGATGGGGTACCAGCATGAATTCCTCTAAGCTCAATTACCAGCTTAGTACTTGTAGCGCTGCCACCAACCAGGAATTCCAGTGCCTGATACACTCTGGTTCCCCTAAAACCTTGCCCAGGGACACCCCAAGACCCAGACGCTTTGGATCTTACCACAAGGAAAGTAAACTCTTTCCCCCACCATTGCCTTTCCCAGGCTTCCCCTCCCTGGGTTACCCTGGAAGATCACTGTGATTCAAACTCCTTGAATCTAAAAACAGAGAGGAAAATGCACCTTCCCTCCCTCCTTCTCTCTCCCCCTCCCAGACTCTCCCTGAGAGAGACAGTAATCCTAACACAGAGTGAAATTAGCCTTTCTCTCCCCCTTCCCTCCTTTCTCCCCACCAATTCTCTGGTGAATCAGACCCCGTCCCCTGGGGTGTCACCAGAATAAAAAAACAGTCAGGTTCTTAAAGAAGAAAAGCTTTTAATTAAGGAAAGAAAAACAGTAAAAATTATCTTTGTAAATGTAAAATGGATTAGGTACAGGGTTTTTCAGCTATAGACACTGGGAATACCCTCCCAGCCTAAGTATACAAGTACACATTTGACCTCCTCCCAGCCAAATACACATTTGCAAATAAAGAAAACAAACAAACATAAGCCTAACTCGCCTTATGTACCTAGTACTCACTATTCTGAACTTATAAGAGCCTGTATCGGACAGATTGGAGAGAAGCCTGGTTGCACATCTGGTCCCTCTCAGAACCCAGGGAGAACAACCACCAAAAACTAACAGCGCACACAGAAACGTCCCTTTCTCAAGATTTGAAAGTATCCTGTCCCCTGATTGGTTCTCTGGTCAGGTGACAGGCAGGCTCACTGAACTGGTTAACCCTTTACAGTCAAAACAGATATAAAGTACTTCTGTTCTATTAACTCCTACTATCTGTTTATGACACAAGCATTATCAGACACCCAGGAGGACGATCCTGTGGTGAGGATAAAGAAAGTGTTTGGAGGAGGCCATGAGGAAGTAGCTCAGGGAGGTGTAGCTGTCATGCAGCTGTTACAGGAGGTACTATAGACAGCTGCAATTCACAGGGCCCTGGGCTGGAACCCGGAGTAGAGGGTGGGCCCGGGTTCCCCCCAAACCTCCCAACTCCTGATCAGACGCAAGAAGAGCTGACCCAGACTGTGGGGAAGATCACTGAGGTGAGCAAATCTGCCAATAAGCACAGGACCCACCAAGGCAGAGGAGGAACTTTGTCAGAACTGGTGTCGGGGGGCGAGGGGGAGATCCTGGTGCACACAGCGCGGCAGAAGAAGGAGGGTGATTTAAAAAAAAAAAAAAGATAGAGGGTTTGTTTATTTTTTTAATCACAATGGATGACCCAGTACGGGCATTGATACAAGCTGTGGCAGCCCAGTAGGAGGCTACCCATGTCCAGGCAGCTGCCCAACAGGAGGCAGTGCGGCTGCAACAAGAGGCTAATTGCCTGCTGATGGACCAGGCTTCTCAAGATCGAGCTATGTTACGGGAACCGGTAAACCAGGTAAAGACCCTTACAGAGCTGAACCGCGGCCATGATGGGATGCAGATCATACGGGCCAGCCATTGGCTGCAGAAAATGATGCGAGAGGATGATGTAGAGGCATACCTTCTGGCCGTTGAGAGGACAACCCTATGGGAGGCCTGGCCTCGAGATCAGTGGTCTGGCATCCTTGCCCCATTCCTGTGTGGGGAGGCCCAGATGGCCTACTGTGATCTGCCTGAAGAGGCTGCAGCAGACTACTCCCAGCTGAAAGCAGAGATCCTGGCCAGATCTGGGGTAACAACTGCAGTGCGAGCCCAGCGGTATCATGAGTGGAGGTACCAGGAAAACAAAAGCCCGCGGTCCCAATTGTATGACCTCATCCATCTCGCATGAAAGTGGTTACGAATGGAATCCTGGAGTCTGGAAGAGATACTAGAGGTTCTGGTCATTGACCGATACATGAGGAGGCTACCGCCAGACCGTCATGCTTGGGTAAGCCAGAACGAACCCTCCACCTATGATGAGGTTGTTGCAGTGGTAGAGAGGTGAAAGACAACAAGGGAGCTGAGCCGACCAGTTAAGGAAGAGGCACCCCGGGTTAAACTAGCAGCACCAAGCTAGAGCTTGGGTGACTGGGCAACTAGGGGATCACAGGTGGAAAAAGAGCGGGGCTGAAGGCCCGCCAGAAGCCACAAAGAGTCAGAGCATCAAGGCAGAAGAGGATCGTGATGTTAGACTGCCCAGACCAAGAGACCGGGGAATGCCTAAGGCCCCAGACAGATGTTATGCCTGTGGGGAGTGGGGACATATAGCTGCACAGTGTCCCAATGCTGAGGAGCAGATGCAATGTAACCTGGGGAACTGGGCAGACCCATGTTCCCTAATCCACCTTGTGGGGGTCTCACTAACCCCACATATGTACACCAGACCAGTAAAGCTAAATGGGGTAGAGACCACAGCACTGGTTGATTCGGGGAGTGCTATCACGCTTGTCTCGAGGGAAGCTTGTGAAGTGTAGTCAGCTGCTGCGGGCTAAGTGTACGGGGATAACATGCGTCCATGGGACAGTTGGTTGGCAGGGGCTGCACTAGAGTAATCAGGAACCTGCCAGAACCAATTCAGGCAGACAAGCTGATTAGAACACCTGCAGCCAATCAAGACAGGCTAATCAGGGCACCTGGGTTTAAAAAGGAGCTCACTCCAGTCAGGGAGTTGGAGAGCCAGAGGAGAGGAAGTGCATGTGAGGAGCTGAGAGCAAGAGGCACAAGGAGCTGAGACCTTGACTACACTAGCGCTTGACAGCGCTGCAACTTTCTCGCTCAGGGGTGTGAAAGAAACTTCTATAGTAAGCAGACTGTACATCCTTTAGGGCTAACCCAGGCAAAACAGCTGGGGCCTCCTTGCTTATGCTTAGAAATCCTCATCCCTCAGAGTTCAAGCAGCATAGGAATAATTTCTCCTTAACAGACATTTTTATTCGCTTTCAACAGCATTCAAGTTGTGATGAGACAAGGGCTTGGGTGCATACCCTCTTCAGGGGTTTGGGGGATGCAAACAAAGTCTTTTGTCTACAATGGCTTGGCTGATGTCTGTAATCTTTTTTGTTGGGGAGAAGATAACAGCTATTGTGGTGAACTAGATTTTCAAATTTGGTAATGCTTGTTCCTGGCCTGTGAGGAATTTACAAACATTTTTATAGTTACAAAACAGCTGTTTAAACATTACCTTATAATATGGGTGTGACACTTTAGAAAAAGAGATTAGCATGCTTACACTAAGGTATCTCCACTGATGTATCACACTGTTGCACAATTGCAATAAATCTTATACAAAGTATGCCTTCTAAGATATTGAAAAAGTTATGATCTGTTGCACAATATTATCCTGTTTATATGTGTGTATTATCGTTATATATGAAGTAATGAATCGTTGCTATGCATTTGATTCTCAAACATGTTGTGTTCTGGGGTAATACCCACAAGACCAGCCAGCCATGATTGATAGGCCCATTGGAAGAGTTGATTCTCCTTAATGGCCCATCCCCAGGATGCCCTTGTGAGCATATGTACAGTGGAGGTCCAGTGACTCAGCAGGGCACGTAGAACACGTGATCCCTGACTCCATGTTTGAGACAGTAACTTTCCAGGAACATAGACTGGGGGGAAAGGGGGTGTATAAATTGGAGACTGACGACATTCCTTTGCTTCTTTCCTGCTCCACATCTCTGGACTATGATTTCTAACAAAGGGAAGCTCTGAACAATGGACTGAGGAGCCCCAATCTTTTGGGTGATCCAGAGAGACTTACTACAAGCTAGCAGATTAACATCATTGCTATTATCCTGATCTGCAAACTCTGAAATCAACTGTAATGTATACAATTCATTTTAACCTTTTAATAGCTCTTCCTTTTTAATATTAATATACCTTTTAGTTTACTAAGGATTGGCTTTCAGCATAGTTTGTGGATAGTTTTTTGGGTAAGATCTGAAGTACATTTTGACCTGGGATGTGTGACTGGTTCTTTGGAACTAGAAGAACCTAATCCATGTGATTTTTGATTTTAATAATTATTTATCACAGAAGTCAGGTTTGTCTCGGTGGTGCATGAGAGGATACAGAGCCTGAAAGGGACTGTCTGTGGCTTCATAATAACTAGTATAGTATTTTGGAAGCATGCATTTGTTACCAGCTTAGTGAATTTTTATGATAGAATATACCACCAGTTTGGGATATACGCCCTGTATTCTGGCAGTTTGACCCGAGATTGGTGCTCTTAGCTGTGTCCCATAACAGGCATTGTGACAATGGGATACAGATATTTTAAGTAGGATTAATACATGCAGTAGCCTACAAACGTTCCATGAAGTCTAAACATATTCTTAAACTCAAATACCTATTTTAGTTATGCTAACACAAGTGAGCCAGACTGGTTTCCAGCTATCCATTTGTCAGTGTTCAGTGAGACTTGGGATCTTTGCATGAGCTGGCACCTCATCTGCCAGCATCACAGGAAGATCAGCCATTAGAGCCTGAATTCTTTTATCCTCCATGCTGATGTGATTGTAATGAGAGAGGCTATTTTATTTATCAATTAAAACAAAATTGTTCAATGGAGACATCAGTTTGAACATTAATCTTGGAAGTACTAAATCTAGGCCCAAATTAGGGATTAGTGTTTTTACTGCGGGAAATAAATTAAGACCTGTTAAAAACTTGTTTCATGACTAAACAGACTTCTCAAAACCAGATGGAATACTGATATATATACTCTAAATCAAAGGAATAGATGAGACTCTTTAAAGATACAAATATTTCAACAAAGCCTGAAATGGAGCAGAGACAGGTTATATCTACTTATCCTTTGCCCACAAAAGCATTTTCCATTGTAGGCTGTAACAGATTTAGTAGATTCTTTTCTTGATTTCTCTAAAATATTCTGAACTGCAACTGAACATGACTGTTCAAAATCTGTCAGAAACCTATTGCCCATGCTGTAATGTGAAGAGAGTTCAAGTCTGAGTGAAAAATTGTTCCATTCTGGAACCACTGATAGCCTTGGAAAGGCTGTTCCTTGGAAAGGTGGATAAGATCTGTGTGCCACTGCTGCCTGGGCCAAGCAGGGAGTTAAAGATGATCTTCGCCTTGTCCTGTTTTTTATTTTCACTATTGCTCTCTGCAAGAGCAGAACTGGAGGCAATTTGTACAGAAAGAAATGTTTTCATTTAATAAAGGAGGTATCAGAGACTGATAGTCTGTCCCTCCCTGCTCTTCAGTAAGAGATCAGACACCTTGCATTGTAACTGACTGACCGCTTCTGTGTTCTAGTATTTTCAAAGCAAAGTCGTCTTGCCAGCATGGTGGGTCTCTGGAGGTCTTGTGGCCCTCTGTTTGAGGTACTATGTCTAGGTTGGAGTTTTTTGCCCATGTTAGCCTGAGTTGCCTAACATAAATGGTAGAAGTATCAGAGGGGTAGTCGGGTTAGTTTGGGTATGTAAAGAGCGACAGAGTCCTGTGGCACCTTATAGACTAACAGAAGTATTGGAGCATAAGCTTTTGTGGGTGAATATGTCTGAAGAAGTGGGTATTCACCACGAAAGCTCATGCTTCCATACCTCTGTTAGTCTATAAGGTGCCACAGGACTCTGTTGATAAATGGTACAGTGTCTAGTCTAGCATTTACAGACATTTGTTCAGACTACAAGTGCCTGTAGCTTACCCTAGGACGCAGCCTATGGAAACAGTTATGTCCTGGGACAAAGATGTTTATGTAGTGTTCAGACTAACATTCATAATTGTTTTAGCTAACTCAGTTTAACTCCTAAGAACAAAAACTCTAGTCTGGACATACTGTAAGGCAGTGGTTTTCAACCAGGGATATGTGTAGCCCTGGGAATATGCAGAGGTCTTCCAGAGGGTACATCATCTCATCTAGATATTTGCCTAGTTTTACAGCAGGCTACATGAAAACCACTAGAGAAATCAGTACAAACTGAAAGTTCATAAATGACTTATTTATACTGCTCTATATACTGTATCAGTGTTTCTCAACCTGAGGGCTACAGTTTGTTTTATAATTATATGGTAAAAATGAGGATGTAAACAATTTGTCAGTAACAGTGTGCCATAACTCTTTTTTGTATTTTTATATTTGATTTTGTAAGCTAGTAGTTTTTTAAATAAGGTGAAACTTGGGGTACACAAGACAAATCAGACTCCTGAAGGGGGTACAGTAGTCTGGAAAGATTGAGAACCACTGCAGGGAGAGGTAACTAAAAAGAGAAAGTGATGATCTTATAATCTCTAGTCCTGCATTGAAGATGGAAAAGAAATGGAGGAACATAAAAAATGCAAAGTGCTTAACTTGAAAGTATGGTTACAGTCAATTGGATGGGTAGATAAAAAAGATACAATTGCTGTTTAATGGGAGTGGTAGCCAAAGTAAATTTTGAGGGTTTGGGTGGAAGGATGTGCTTGACCACCATTCGTCTGTGGTTTCCCTATCCAATAGAGAACAGACTTGAAGCCCTTGTGAAATACAAGCTCTGGCTTCAGTTACAGATTTTTTTAGATGAAACTTTGTCTTGGATAACCTGTGCAATAACTGAGGCACAAATAACTTGACTTACACACTTAGACTAACTATCTGTTTTAAGACAGGCTTCAAAAAACTTTGTGTATTCCTAGGTATAGTGTATTAATGTATTTTATAGTCTAAAATATATTCATTTGGAGAAGCCTTCTGAACCTTTTAAATTACTCCCTTTGGCCATAGGAAAAAGCACTAACTACTGAAATGTATTTTATGCTCTAAGACTGCGACTACTCCCCACACCATCCTATTTTGATAACGATGTTATATGCTTTCAGTGTAAAAAATCTGCAGCATATAGAAAACTGAAAAGATGGTGTGGGGATAATACAAAAATCCTCTTTTAAACTAGTCTCGGACATTCCTGCAGAAACTCTCTTTAAACATTTCTAACTTATCACTGTATTATTTGCAGCAACTAAGGCAATGCTTTGTTGTGAGGTTATATAAGCTAATTGTGTATCTGCCTCAGACTCTTGTTTGCTAGGAAAGGTAGATACTTCAGTTCCTGAAAGGATCTGTGCTCATTCTCTACACCAGAAGAGGAAAGGAATTATTTTTTTTCAAGGGAGCTGTAGTCTGATCCTTTTTAATGGCTAATAATTGTATTGATTCCCATAGTGGGGCAGTTACCCTTGCTCTGGTGGAGGAAGGCTAGGCTGATTGGAGTGTGGCGCCAGCAGTGGCTGCTTTCCCAAGCAGGCCACAACTGGCCCTGTTATAAGGGCTCAGGGAGGACTGGGTCAGGCAACTCCACAGGCTGAGGCCTTGATAAAGGCCTATGCGGGTACTGGGGCTGGGAGGTGCAAGAGGGTTAGGCAGAGGCAGCTGGTCCAACCTCCGTGCCAGTGAGAGTGGCCATGACAGACTGCAGTTTGCCGCAGTGACTGGGGGCTAGATGATGACTGGTAGTAGCCACTGAGGTAAAGTGGGTGTAGAGGGTTGGGGGTTTCCCTGGGAGGGGAGACCCAGATGTGGGGTATTGTGGTGGTCAGAGCCCCAGGGTAAGGGGCACCAGCATCCGGGAGGTGCATGGAGGGCTGGGGCAGGTGAGACACTGGCTACCAGAAGGCGCTTCAAGTGCTGGACGAGCTGATTCCCAGGACAATCAGCAGCATATCACACCAGTGAGTCTCAGTCCTGTTACAGTTCCCAATTGGGGTAATACAGTTCTTGTCCCAGAATCAGGCTCTGCAGAATGAAAACTGACAACTTCAGTATCTTGTAGGGAGCCTTGAGATGTGTGGCAAAGACACTCGCTGAGGGCAAAGTCGAGCCGTGGCTATTTTTATTAAAACAATCAGTAAAGACAGGAAAGCTCCAGACCACATAAATAAGAAGCAGAAATACTGTATTAGGTATCTCTTTGATGTCGTTCCCTATATCTGCTCATATACTTCATAATCCCATCCTTCCTTGGGAATCTGGTGGTGAGACACAAGCCCTGTGCCTGGCATGCCAAATGAGTCTCGTGGTCCATAACACCAAAGGCTGGTGGTAGAACAATACAGAGTTGAAGGATGAAAAGTTAGCATTGCCCCCCTCACCCCCCCCCCAGTGCACATGGTAGATTGGTCTGTTACAGGGTCTGGGCACTATCATGAATGTTCATTCTGATGCCCAGTCTTCTAGTCCAAATCTAATTTCCTCACCTTCATAATAATCAGGTACACTTAACCTATAGAATAACATATTAATGCTTTTTAGCCCATTGTTATGTACCTCACCTATTATTAAAGCTACCAGCAATTCTATCCTGAAATATCTAAGCCCAGTATCAGTTCAGTGTTCTTGTGATTGTCTGGCATCATTATGTTCCAGCTCCCTCTATTGAGCAAGCTATTCCCAGTTCCCCAAAATCTAAGGTAACTGTTGGGCCATTTGATCTATGCTGAGGGTCAAAGGCCTACCGTATATACTCATTCATTAGCCCGTTCGTTTATAAGCCGACCCCCCAAAATGGATAGTAAAAACTGTATGACCCTTTCATAAGCTGACCCTATATTTCAGGGGTTGGAAAACTTTGGCTCCTGGCCAATGGGAGCTGTGGGCAGTGGTGTGCAGGGAGCACCATGCCTGTAGATGCTCCAGGTGAACAAAACGACAATGTATTCGGTCAGAGATTGGCAACCTTTGGCATGCAGTCCGCCAGGGTAAATACTCTGGTGGGCGGGGCCCAGGCGGTTTGTTTAGCTGCCGCGTCCACAGGGTCAGCTGATTGCGGCTCCAATGGCTGCGATTTGCCGCTCCAGGCCAATGGGGGTGGCGGGAAGTGGCGTGGGCTGAGGGATGTGCTGGCCGCTGCTTCGCGCCGCCCCCGCTGGCCTGAAGCGGCAAACCGCAGTCAGTGCGAGCTGTGATCGGCTGAACCTGCGGACGCGGCAGCTAAACAAACCACCTGGGCCCCGCCCACCAGAGTATTTACCCTGGCCTGCCAGGGTGCTTATCCTGGCGGGCCGGGGGCCAAAGGTTGCCGATCCATGTATTAGCTATTCAATGATTCCATAGAGTTTAAAATCATCAAATTATAAGATGACCCCCGCTCTTTGATGTGTCACCTTTTTTACCAAAAATATTCGGCTTATGAACTTTTACTTATGCTAACTTGCTTAAGCCAGTGTCTTACAGAATACAGACCTATAGGTTCCTTGCATTACTGCTGAGTAAAATATACGCTAAGCTAGTTCTATGGGCTATGGGGCAGATGTCCTTAATATAATTTAACATCGGGGTATGTATAGTATTTCTCTTTACTCTTGAGCTGTAAATCTCTGTCTAGATAATGCTGTAAATCAGAATTTCTAGCTGTCTTCTGGGAGGGGTAAAATGGCCACTCATACCTTCAAAATTCACAACCCCCATTCCACCTCCCCACCCCCATGTTAGAGAAGCATATAGAACAGAAATAGCTCTCCAATCCAAGCTCCTTTTGTAATTTTGTTTTAATGTAATAAAACTCTCCCTCGGGGAACTGATGTGCAGGATCCCTGGGAGGCTAATATGAAGGGGAAAGGAGTCCAGGAGAGCTGGCTGTATTTTAAAGAAGCCTTTTTGAGGCCACAGGAACAAAACAAACATCCTAATGTGAGGAAAGAATAGCAAATATGGCAGGCTACCATCTTGGCTTAACAGAGAAATCTCTGGTGAGCTTAAACACAAAAATTAAGTTTACAAGAAGGAAGAGTATAAAAGTATTGCTCAAGCATGCAGGGATATATTCAGGAAGGCCAAACCACAATTGGAGTTGCAGCTAGCAAGGGATGTGAAGGGTAACAAGAAGGATTTCTCTGGGTATGTTAGCAACAAGAGGAAGGTCAAGGAAAGTTTGGGACCCTTACTGAATGGGGGAGGGAACCTACTGACAGATGATGATGTGAAAAAAGCTGACATACTCAATGCTTTTTTTCCTTGGTCTTCACAGACGAGGTCAGCTTCCAGACTGCTGCATTGGGCATCAGAGCATGGGGAGGGGGTGACCAGCCCTCAGTGGTGAAAGAGCAGGCTAAGGGCTATTTAGAAAAGCTAGACATGCAAAAGTCCATGGGGCTGGATGAAGTACATCTGAGGGTACTGAGAGAGTTGACTGATATGATTGCAGAACCATTGGCTATTACCTTTGAAAATTCGTGGTGATCAGGGGAGGTCCTGGATGATTGGAAAAAGGCAAATATAGTGTCCATTTCTTGTATTTTATTTTTTTAAAATGGAGAATTTGGGGAACTACAGGTGGGTCAGCCTCACCTCAGTCCCTGGAAAAATCATGGAGCAGGTTCTCAAGGAATCCATTTTGAAGCACTTGGAGGAGAGGAAAGTGATCAGGAACAGTGAACAAGGATTCACCAACGGCATGTCATGCCTGACCAACCTGACTGCCTTCTATGATGAGATAACTGGCTCTGTGGATATGGGGAAAGCGGTGGACCTTGACTTTAGCAAAGCTTTTGATACAGTCTCCCACAGTATTCTTGCCAGCAAGTTAAAGACGTATAGGCTAGATGAAGGGACTAAAAGGTGGATAGAAAGCTGGCTAGATTATCAGGCTTAACGGCTCTGTGTGTAGTTGGCAGCCGGTATCAAGTGGAGTGCCCATGGTGCTGGTTTTGTTCAACATCTTCATTAACGATCTGGATGATGGGATAAATTGCAGCCTCAGCAAGTTCACAGATGACACTAAACTGAGGGAAGAGGTAGATACACTGGAAGGTAGGGATCAGGTCCAGAGTGACCTAGACAAATTATAAGGACTGGGCCAAAAGAAATCTGAGGTTCAACAAGGACAAGTGCAGAGTCCTGCATTTAGGACAGAAGAATTCCATGTACTGCTACAGGCTGGGGACCACTGGCTAAGCAGCAGTTCTGCAGAAAAAGATCTGGGGATTACAGTGGACGAGAAGCTGGGTATGAGTCAACAGTGTGCCCTTGTTGCCAAGAAGGCTAATGGCATATTGGGCTGTATTAGTAGGAGCCATTGC
This sequence comes from Chelonoidis abingdonii, assembly GCF_003597395.2. Taxonomy (NCBI): domain Eukaryota; kingdom Metazoa; phylum Chordata; order Testudines; family Testudinidae; genus Chelonoidis; species Chelonoidis abingdonii. The sequence continues at coordinate 1,782,747 of NC_133773.1, read as the reverse complement.
CAGCAGATCGAGGAAGTGATTTTCCCTCTATTTGAACACTGATGAGGGCCACATCTGGAGTACTGTGTCCAGTTTTGGGCCCCACTACAAGAAGGATGTGGAAAAATTGGAGAGAGTCCAGCGGAGGGCAACAAAAATGATTAGGGGGCTGGAGCACATGACTTATGAGGAGAGGCTGAGGGAAGCTCTGGGCTTATTTAGTCTGCAGAGAAGAAGAGTGAGGGGGATTTGATAGCTGCTTCAGCTACCTGAAGGGGGGTTCCAAAAGGATGGATCTAGACTGTTCTCTCCAGTGGTAGGCAGATGACAGAACAAGGTTGCAATGGTCTCAGTTGCAATGGGAGAGATCTGGGGAATATTAGGAAAAAACTTTTTCAAGTAGGAAGGTGGTGACAGCCTGGAATGGGTTACCTAGGGAGGTGTTGGACTGTCCATCCTTTAGATGTTTTTAAGGTCAGGCTTGACAAAGCCTAACTGGATGATTTAGTTGGTCTTGGCTCCAAGCTTTGAGCAGGGATTGGACTAGAATGACCTCCTGAGGTCTCTTCCAATCCTAGTCATCTATGATTGTCTATGGTGTTGCCCAAGCCTGCTGACTGGTTCACTCAAGAAGCATAGCTTAGGCAACACACTTATTGTAAAAGCAGGCAGTTGCACCCTGCAACCACTCCCGGTTCTGGCATTACATGTACCTTCACCTGACAGGAAAGTGGTGAGCACGAGTGATGAATCTTGCAGCCTATCCTCTCACCATGGAGACAACGATTGAACAGGCATTCTCAGAGGAGAGAGCCACTCAGAAAATTCCTTTTACAATCCTTCGATTCAGGTTGATGTTCCTCTTTGCCTTCAATCACATCTGCTCTGTCGGCTAGATGCAGGAATTACTAGGTGAAAATTCTCTGTTCTGCATTATTTACAGAGTCTTGGGCCAGGAGGAACCCTGGTGGATCATACAAGTATGATTTACTGTTAAACATCCAAGCCTAGATTTAGCAGTATCACCAAAATAATTTGTTTAGCATATATGTTTATGAACATCTAGTCTTGACATTTTCAAAAATTAATGTCCAGATTAGAAAAATCTACTAGTGGAAATTGTTCCAGTGGTTGAATTACTGCACGAGGTCATTACTTGGCACTGATAACAAACAATTTGAATTCCTTCTGATCATATGCTTATGTAAGAACTCTCTGAGTTATGGCAGTTTTTGTATTGACACTGGTCCTTAGGCTATGTACAAATGCCATGATCATTTCAACTCAATTAACTTCATTTCTGTCGGGGAAAAACTCAGACCACCTCTTCCGGCATTTGATCAGACAAGCCTGAGGCACCTTATTGAATATACACCTGTGCACAGGCGGAGGGCCAGCGTGTCCCCCTGCAAGGGTTAGGCCCCTGACCTGCCTGTTACAAATGTTACTGAGCTTATAAAGGTTAAAACCGCAAAACGTCACACATAGATGCAGCCTTATTTTGGAATTCAAATTGCTAACGCGCTGCAAAAACATGACTAATATTTACCCTATGGCATACATATTTGCTATTTAGCAAGCAACTCTCACACATTTTCCTATTTTCCTGTTATAGTCTTGCCAGTCAAGTCTGTGGTTTGACCGTTTTCACACTTTTTCTGTAGTCTCGACAGCAGGGTCAGCTGTTAAAACTTAACAGATCTCCTGGTTCCCCTTTATCCAATTCTAGTTCCTCTTTTTGGTGCCCTGACTACATCTTTCTGCCTTGCATGCTCTTTATACAGTAAAACAAGCTAAGTTAAAAGCTCTAAATGTATTTTACATTTTGGTAATATGGCATTTTGATAACTCTGGGCATTGAATCTCTTCATAGCAGGCTATTAAAACGACGTTAGTTGGGTTATCAGGGACTATGACTCTCAAAAGCGGTTATTAATGTTATAGAAATAAATGGACTAGGGGGCTTTTGTGTCCCTAAGCAATACTGAACTTGGCCCTCCCTTCCAAAAAAAACAAGTCAGACATAAGTGTCATAAGTCATAAGACTTTTTTAAGGTCAGAAGGACCAATGATCATCTAGTCTGGCCTCCTGCACAATGCAGGCCACAGAATCTCACCCACCCACTCCTGTAACAACCCCTAACCTATGTCTGAGTTATTGAAGTCCTCAAATCGTGGTTTAAAGACCTCAAGGTGCAGAGAATCCTCCAGCAAGTGACCCGTGCCCCATGCTGCAGAGGAAGGCGAAAAACCCTCCAGGGCCTCTGCCAATCTTCCCTGGAGGAAAATTCCTTCCCGACCCCAAATATGGCGATCAGTTAAACCCTGAGCATGTGGGCAAGACTCACCAGCCAGCACCCAGGAAAGAATCTCTGTAGTAACTCAGATCCACCCCATCTAACATCCCATCACAGACCATTGGGCATATTTACCTGCTAATAATCAAAGATCATTAATTGCCAAAATTAGGCTATCCCATCATACCATCCCCTCCATAAACTTATCAAGCTTAGTCTTGAAGCCAGATATGTCTTTTGCCCCCACTACTCCCCTTGGAAGGCTGTTCCAGAACTTCACTCCTCTAATGGTTAGAAACCTTCATCTAATTTCAAGTCTAAACTTCCTAGTGTCCAGTTTATATCCATTTGTTCTTGTGTCCACATTGGTACTAAGCTTAAATAATTCCTCTCCCTCCCTGATATTATCCCTCTGATATATTTATAAGAGCAATCATATCTCCCCTCAGCCTTCTTTTGGTTAGGCTAAACAAGCCAAGCTCTTTGAGTCTCCTTTCATAAGACAGGTTTTCCATTCCTCGGATCATCCTAGTAGCCCTTCTCTGTACCTGTTCCAGTTTGAATTCATCCTTCTTAAACATGGGAGACCAGAACTGCACACAGTATTCCAGATGAGGTCTCACCAGTGCCTTGTATAACGGTACTAACACCTCCTTATCTTTACTGGAAATACCTCACCTGATGCATCCCAAAACCGCATTAGCTTTTTTAACAGGCCCATATCACATTGGCGGCTCATAGTCATCCTGTGATCAACCAATACTCCAAGGTCCTTCTCTCCTCTGTTACTTCCAACTGATGTGTCCCCAATTTATAACCAAATTCTTATTATTAATCCCTAAAATGCATGACTGCACTTTCACTATTAAATTTCATCCTATTACTATTACTCCAGTTTACAAGTCATCCAGATCTTCCTGTATGATGATATCCCGGTCCTTCTCTGTTTAGCAATACCTCCCAGCTTTGTGTCATCCTCTGTCCCAAATCTGGACCTTAGCATCCAAAATTTGGGGGCTTAACATGAAACTCTCCCCAAGCTTATACCCAGCTTGGCTCTGATCTCGCTGCCAAAACCAGGATTTTAGGGCTCCTGGTCACCCCTCCACCCCAACAGTTCCCTGGGGGACCCCCAAGACCCAGAACCCCTGGGTCTCCCTATCTCAAATGGGAAAACAAGCTCCTCCCCCTTGTCTCCTTTCATATATGCTCCCCAGCTTCCCTCCCTGGGTGAGCCTGGGCGATGCAGTACTTAACTCCTTGAAGGCAAAACAAAGAGGGAAATCACCCCATCCCCTGAGGCGATGCATTCAAACCTAGTAAAGCTAACATAAAGAGATTTTCCACCCCCCCTTTCCTGTAGCCTCACCAGAAAAAAACAAAAACCTCAACCAGGTTTTTAAAAGAAAACTTTATAAAAAAAAGAAATACAGAAAAATATAACCCACTGCATTTAAGATGTCAATTTTTCTCTTGCTTATAAGAATTAGGAATACCAGGCCAGTCTGATTCAAAAAATAGCCAATTTAAACCAGTCCAGCAATTACACCTGTAAATACAACCACACATAACAGGGAACAGCCTATTGCTTGGTTTCCTTTGTACTCACACACTGATAGTAGAATATTGAAGAAAGAAGATTGGAGTTAGCAGAAAAGCTGTTTCAATCCATAGCCGGAGAAAACAAAAGACCCCCTGATTACTTTCCCTCCCAGACTTTAAAAAAAAAATCCAACGTTTCTGATTGGTCCTCTGGTCAGGTGCTTGATTCATCCTGTGATCCAACCCTTACAGGTAAAGAAAAAATTAACCCTTACCTTCTACTTATGACAACTTCCAACTGATGGTCCCCCAAGTTTAACTTAAAAATTCTAATTCCCTAAATGCATGACCTTGCACTTTTCACTATTGAATTTCATCCTATCCTATTACTTTAATCCAGTTTTACAAGGTCATCCAGATCTTCCTGTATGATATCCCAAAGGTCCTTCTCTGTGTTGCAATACCTCCCAGCTTTGTGTCATCCGCAAACTTTATTAGCACATTCCCACTTTTTGTGCCAAGGTTCAGTAATAAAAAAAGATTAAATAAGATTGGTCCCAAAACAGAATCCCTGAGGAACTCCACTAGTTTTACCTCCTTCCAGCCTGACAGTTCACCTTTCAGTAACCCGTTGTAGTCTCCCTTTAACCAGTTCCTTATCCACCTTTCAATTTTCATATTGATCCCCATCTTTTTCCAATTTAAACTAATAATCCCCATGTGGAACCGTATCAAATGCCTTACTGAAATTTTGGGAAGAGTAAATTAGATCCACTGCATTTCCTTTGTCTAAAAAATCTGTTACCTTCTCAAAGAAGGAGATCAGGTTGGTTTGGCACGATCTACCTTTTGTAAAACCATGTTGTATTTTTGTCCCAATTACCATTGACCTCAATGTCCTTAAAACTACTTTCTCCTTCAAAAATTTTCCAAGACCTTGCATACTACAGATGTCAAACTAACAACAGGCCTGTAGTTACTTGGATCACTTTTTTTCCCTTTCTTAAAAATAGGAACTATGTTAGCAATTCTCCAGTCGTACGGTACAACCCTGAGTTTACTGATTCATTAAAAATTCTTGCTAATGGGCTTGCAATTTCATGTGCCAGTTCCTTTAATATTCTTGGATGAAGATTATCTGGGCCCTCCGATTTAGTCCCATTAAGCTGTTTGAGTTTGGCTTCTACCTCGGATGTGGTAATATCTACCTCCATATCCTCATTCCCATTTGTCATCCTACCATTATCCCTAAGCTCCTCATTAGCCTCATTAAAGACTGAGGCAAAGTATTTGTTTAGATATTGGGCCATGCCTAGATTATCCTTAACCTCCACTCCATCCTCAGTGTTTAGCGGTCCCACTTCTTCTTTCTTTTTTCTTCTTATTTATATGGCTATAGAACCTTTTACTATTGGTTTTAATTCCTTTTGCAAGGTCCAACTCTACATGGCTTTTAGCCTCTCTCACTTTATCCCTACATGTTCTGACCTCAATAAGGTAGCTTTCCTTGCTAATCTCTCCCATTTTCCTCTCCTTGTAGACTTTTTTTCTGCTTTTTCTTAATCACTTCTCTGAGATGCTTGCTCATCCAGCTTGGTCTACAACTCCTGCCTATGATTTTTTCCCCCTTTCTTGGGATGCAGCTTCTGATAGTTTCTGCAACTTGGACTTGAAGTAATTCCAGGCCTTGAGATCCACAGGTTCTTCAGTCAGTCCACTTCCCTAACTAATTTCCTTAATTCTTTAAAGTTAGCCCTTTTGAAATAAAAAAACCCTAGTCTCAGATCTATTTTTGTTTATCCTTCCATCTAAATCACTCGAACCAAGGTTGTCCCCTACAATCATTTCTTCTATGAGGTCCTCACTACTCACCAAAACCAAATCTAAAATGGGATCCCCTCTTGTTGGTTCTTGAACTACCTGGTGAAGGAATCCATCAGCTATTGCATCCAGGAAAATCTGACCCCTATTATTATTACTAGCACTTGTTCTCCAGTCTGTATCTGGGAAGTTAGTCTGCCATGATCACACATTTCCCATTAGTGTTTACTTCATTAAAAACCTATTTAAAGAGTCTCTATCCATATCCAAATCGGATCCCGGCAGTCTGTAACACACCCCAAGCAGTGTCTCAGGGGAAGCTCTAGTAGCTTTCTTTCCCAGTGTGATTTTTGCCCAGATAGACTCCATCTTATCCATTCCATCACTTCTTATTTCTTTACAGTTTACCTCATCATTGATATACAATGCTACTCTACTACCTTTGCCTTTATCTCTGTCTTTCCTAAACAGCGCATAGCCTTCAATACCTGTACTCCAGTCTTGACTACTATTCCACCATGTTTCTGTTAATCCCTATAATATCCGGTTTCACTTCCTGCACCAGTAGCTCTAGTTCCTCCATTTTGTTACCTAGGCTCCTTGCATTAGTGTACAAACATCTTAATTTTTGCCATTTGGCTTCATTGACATTCTTTACCTGGTTAGGCACAGACATTCTACCACCAGTGTCACCTATTAGACTGGTATCTACGCTACCCTTCCTCCTTATGTCCATTCTCCTTCCCACGGCTGTATCCTTTCTTTGTTTTCTTCCCTCTCAATGTTAAATTCTGGCGTGGAGATTACCTGGACATCTCCCAACCATCTCCCCCAAATTCCTAGTTTAAAGCTCTCTTAATCAGTTGTGCCAGTCTCCATCCTAGAAGTCTATTTCCCTCCTTACTCAGGTGAAGTCCATCCCGAGAGAACAGTCGTCTGTCTGTAAATGCTTCCCAGTGGCCATACATCCCAAAGCCCTCCTTTTAGCACCACTGCCTGAGCCATCTGTTGATTGCCATAATCTTGTCACACCTTTGTTACCCTTCTCTAGGAACAGGCAGAATCCCACTGAAGATCACCTGAGCCTTGGTTTCCTTAAGCATCTTCCCCAGTCTGGCATAGTCTCCCTTGATATGTTCCAGCGAGAATCTAGCCGTATCTTTTGTTCTCACATGAAGGACAATAAGCGGATTCTTTCCCGCTCCCGTTAGGTCATCCAGCCAGGACTCAATTGTACTTGCAAAGGTAGGAGCTCACCTGTGAACAAGTCATGGATGATAACCTGACTAGCTCTTGCATTCATCATCACATAGTGGAGAATATGCTGAATACTTATCTGTAGACAACCTGTGGTCCTGAGAAGGACCAAAGTTAAAGAAAATGATATATAGAGATAAAATGTCTGAGTCTTATGCAAAAACCAAAACGAAAGATCTTTTTAGATGCCTTTTCCTGTCTTCTGTAACAGGGACTGATGGGTTGGAGTTCTCTTCTCTAGGATTCCAACTTTCTTGGCAGACTTGCTATTTGACATCAGTTCATGCTTTCTCTAAGCAGTATTTGATGTCAAAGTTACTACCAGTTCAGATTAATCTTTTTTTCTGTAAACTAATAAGGCAGGTGCTGATCAGTGAGAGCTGTTTCCCCACCCCAATCTTTAATGGGCTAAATTCTCACTTTCTTCTCCACAGGCCAGTTTTACTTTAATGCTTGGTAACCTATCAAATAGGAATTAGTGTAGCTGAGACCCAAAACAGTGAATTTCAGGCAAGGAATTGTCCTACTTGGAACAAAAAAGTATGAAAATTTCAATAGTTTTAGTATACAAATAGTTGAAGTAAAATACGTTTAGTCTACATCAAAAAGTGAATTCCCTTTGAACTGCAGTGTATTGTTTGGATGCTTTCAAAATGCTGAGAGAAATGAGCTTTTAAATCTTCAGTTACATATAGTTTGGGAATATGTGATGCTCAGAGCTAGCACCTAGATTTATGTGCTACCAGGTGCTGGGTTAACAAAATACAGCATACGTTGTAGGTATAATTTTCTAGAGAAAAGCAGTAGAGTAATTTTATACTGTGATTCAAAATACATTTGGCAAAAATGTCACCTTCACAGCTAGAAGGCTAGCTTGCCTTTTGACAGTGCTGTTTCCCTGAGTCACCATATTGCACTGGTGGGTAGGGGAGAAGACACCAATTCTAGTTTGCGTGAGAGATCTAAAATAGTCACTAGGCTGTAAAGTGATTTTAGTTTCTTGTAAAATCTCAACCTGTTATCTGTAAATGTGATTGATAGATTATAAAGCCAGAGGGGACCACTGTGAACATCTAGTTTGATCTCCTGTGTAACACAGGCAATAGAACTTCCCTCAATTAATTCCTATTTGAACTAGGGCATATATTTTAGAAGAAAAATCCTATCTTAATTTAAAAATTCCCAGTGATGGCGAATTCACCACAACTTTTGGTAAGTTCTAATGGTTAATTACTCTCACTGTTAAAAATGTGTATCTTGCTTTCAGTCTGAATTTACCTACCTTCAATTTCCAGCCATTTGAGCTTATTATACCTTTGTCTGCTAAATTGAAGAGCCCATTATCAAATTTATGTTCCCCGTGTACAGACTTACAAAATGTGACAAGTCACTCTTTAAATTTCTCTCTACTAAACTGAATAGATTGAGCTCCTGTAGTTAACAGTGATGTTGTGGTGAAAAAGGCAAATATTTTGGGATTTATTAATGGATGTGTTATATGTAAGACATGGAAGGTAATTGTTCTGCTATACTTAGTACTGGTGAGGTCTCAACTGGAGTATGGTGTCCCAGTTTTGGGCTCCACTCTCTAAGATGTGAACAAATTGGAGAGAGTCCAGCAGAGTGTGCCTGTGAAGAAAGGCTTTGAACACATGACCTATGGGGAAAGGCTGAAAGAATTGGGCTTGCTTAGCCTGGATAAGAGAAGACTTTGGGGGTCAAGTGGCATGGTAACAGTTGTCAAATATGGAAAAGGCTGTTAACAAAGAGGGCTCTGATCAGTTGTAGGTCCACCAAGTGTAGGACGAGAAGAAATCGGCTTAATTTGCAGCATGGAAGATTTAGGTTAGATATAAGGAAAAACTTTTTAACTATAAGGATAGTTAAGCACTGGAACAGGCTATCTGGGGAGGTTGCAGAATCCCTGCCTTTGGAGGAAAGCTTTCATTGTATCTTGCCAGGGAAGATTTGGAAAGGTAAGAATGCTTTATATTTAAATGTGAAACTATTGACTCAATATTTGTTAAAGGAAGGACAAATTTTTGACAGCAAAATGGTCAGGTTCAGTAGTTTTGAAAATAACCATGCCAAGCGGCATTAGACCAAGTGGTTAGGCCATGTCTACACTTACAGGCTTATAGGAGCACAGCTGTACCACTGTAAGAGTGCTCTTATAGCCATGTTATGCTGATGGGAAAGAGTTCTCCTGTTGGCATAATAAGCAGTGGTAGCTATGTAAGTGAGAGAGCATCTCCCGCTGACTTAGCATTGTGCACACGAGTTCTTATACTGACAGAAGTTATGTTGCTCAGGAGTGTGTGTTTTCTCACCCCGAGTGACAAGTTTTGCTGACAAAAGTGCTAGTGTAGACGTGGCCTTACTGTCATTGTTCATCCTGCTATATCAAGTTGGGAGTAACCTGAAGCATTTACAGCAGTTGTAATCCATGCTCTGTGTAACCTTGTAACTCATTTGTTGAGGGGGGAAAGGAATCTGACCTTTCTGTTAACTGTCTGTTGTACTGATTGCTGTTGTAACAAATATAATTAAAACAAACTTCTTATGTGTCATGTGAAGAAATGTGAGGCATCAGTGAAGGCCAGGAATCTATATAGGTTAAGGATCATAATGGTCGTGAATGCAGTTGAATTCCATGTTAAGCTTTTGGATAGTTAAGTTTACAGGATTTTGATTTCCACATATTTTATATCAAGGATCAATTAAAAGAAAACTGTTCTGTACTGGTTTTATAAAAGTTTGTCGAAAAGGTCTAATGGCTAGGTAATGGTATTGTTTATACGTGTTGTAGTTTGACTGCCAGACTTTAAAAAATGTTTGAATTAAATATAAATTTGGAAGAGGATACTGTCTAGTGATATTTCTGTATTGTGGAGCTACAAAATGGGATTTTTGCTCAGCAGTTATTCTGCATTATGATGCAGTCTTTAATTATGTCATTGCATACTAATTTATTCCTCACAGGGCCCCTTCCTCACACAGTGCACAGGATGGGACCTGCTCTGGGAATGGATCAGGGTTGTGTAGTAAAAGAGGCAATTGTCTGTAGGACCCCTGCTTTGTGTTGCTGAAATTGAAGGTGTGTGATGAATGAAGTAGAAGACTGCAGGAGGATGGTCTCATGATTAAGGCACCAGAGGGCAATGAGAAGCATTTTGCCAGTGGGTTTCACAGATGTCTGCTGGCAACAGAACAGACTCAAACTTTGTATTCCATTTCAGGTTCTAGAGGCGAGAATAGGGAGTATACTCCAGTGGTCACAGACCCTTCTGCATTTGTCACCTCCAGCCTGTCTCTGTTCTAGTCTCTCAATCTAGTCAGGCCTAATCTCCATACACCCACCCCACCCTACCCCTGATGACTCCTCTCATCACACTTTTGGAGTATGTCTACACTGCCCACGTTACAGCACGGCTGTGGCAGCGTGGTGACGTGAGCAATGTAGACACGCTTTATCGCCAGGGGAGAGCTCTCCCAGTGATTAAAAACAAACGAAAAAGATAACCACCCTGAACTAGCAGTAGTAGCTTTATCGCTGGCAGTGCAGCTGTCTATACTGGCGCTTTTCAGCGCTTAAACTTTTGTTGCTCGGGAGTGTTTTTTCACTGAAGGTGACAGTGTAGACGCAGCCCCAGTCTCCTTTCGCAGCTAGCCCTTTTCTCTCACAGCAGACTCCCTGTTAGATTTACTTGCTTCCCCGCGCCTCCCATTCCCAAACGCTGACTACCAGTCACTCTCTTTGGGGTTTTGGTTGCGTATCCCCTCTGGCCCCTTTCCAATCCCCCCCCCCTCCCGCCTCAGCTCCTTTGTTTCAGTCTTCCTGCCTAGTGAGTTCTAGTCCCCTGCCCCCAACCGCCTCATCTGATCTCCCCTTGCCCCCGCTTCTTAGTATTCTACCCTCTGCTTCTCCCCTCCAGCTCCCAGTCTCAGTACCCTTTCCCGGCTTCTTGTACCAATCTACTCCCTTCCCTAAGTCCAGTCTGGTCTCTTGTGCATCTGAGACAAGTTGCTTTTTCCTCCATGATACCTGGGCCTAGTGGGGAGAGCATTGACAGTGCAGACTGTCTCCCTTTCCTTATTTTTTCTGCCTGGTGCCACCACGATCAGCAGTTGCAGAGAAACGCTAACAAGTTTCTTCTGAGCATGTGCTAAGATGATTCAAAAGCTCATAATGTGGCCAAATTTTGAGTTTCCTGCCCAGAACAGCAAGAGGCACATCTCTGACACCAGGACCCACGCCCCCTGCCACATTTCAGGTCCTTGTCCTAAAGCATGAAAGTACTAGAGCTTTTCAACAGAACAGGTATACGGCTTTAACGTGCAAAACAACATCTTTTTTTCAATCTCATTCTTTTGATACAGACAAACTACTTTTGTTGAAACTTTCACCCAAAAATTAAGACTAAGGCAGAAGCCTGACATAGGAAATATCAGCCTAAATAATTAAAGTTTAGCGAAGTTATAAACAACTAAAGCCAGGGTTGTCTTATGGGGACATGTCTGACAAACTTCAGTGTAGATGGTGCTCCTAGATCAGTCTGTAATAAAGCAGGTGTTTTCTTTTGAAGAATCTCTAACTGGTTAGATATGATTATTACTGACTAGTTCGTTTTGTGTTGGATCAGTTAATTTTCTCTTTCTGGAATCCTGTCAATTTAATGTTTGGTGTTTTATCAGTTGCAAGATGAAATACCTCCCATTACTTTTTCATCATAAATCCATTGTAGTCTTGCAGCTTCATGACAAGCATTGTTGCTTGAGCTGCCCCAGATACCTGCTTTTCTTCTTACCTTTAGTGTCCTTGAGACTGATTCTGCACTGTCTTGGACACTCTACTATCATTCACACCTGTGTAAAGTGGGTATAAAATGGTCATTCAAAATTGGTAGCATTTTACTTTGTGCAGTATGCAGGGCAGTGGACAATTGGGCTCCTAGTATTTAATATTTGATGTTGGTGTGTGGACTTCACTATTTGTCATCCCATTCTTTAGGAAATGTTTTGGTCTTTGAAAGTAAATGGTCCAAACTGTATTATTGTAAAGTTATTTGTGTTTAAGTTCGCTTAAGTGTGGAATATCCATTTCCAGTTTCTTGCAAATGCTCTTATATGTGGTAATTCACTATTGCAATATCCTACATGCCAAATGATTGTATACTGCTTTCTGCTTCAGATATTTTTATGTAATTGAATTTTTGTCTGTTTCAATAGAAAAAAATATTGTGGAGGGCAGTAATTTCTGAGCATCCAGACTGTAGGGTACCAGAGTAGCACATACTATCCTACTTATTACATTTTTTGGACAGAGTATGTTGTGGTAAGGTTTCTCTGTAAATGGTGAGCCACTAAGTCTTGAGCATTACTACTGTTCTGAGATAGAAGGATCTGGATATTCAGCAGTAAAAGCAGCAGCAGCAGCAGCAACAGCGGTAGTAAAGGCAGAGCAGGTTCCACAGTTAGCATATTTTACAGTATGAGTCAGTGTGTACACAGCTTCCCAGATAGCTTCCTGCAGGAGGGAACCAAAACTGTAGAATGAAAAATATTCAGGTTTCATGATTATGATGCTAAATCATGTGATTTTTACTATACCTTAAGTTGCCAACTTAGCTTTACTCAAGAGAGGATCCTTTGCTGCAGTGTATTTAAAAAAAAACAACAAAAAAAAACAAAACAGGGAACATTTGTGCAATGTGTGTTTATGCCTACACCATGCCGAGGAGACCCTTGCTAGTAAATAATCTGTGTGTCCCTGAGGTAAGAGCTTGTTTCTGCTTTCCCTGCACAGTGCTGCTGCAGCACGGAGCTGATCCAAACATTCGAAACACTGATGGGAAGTCAGCGCTGGACCTGGCAGATCCTTCAGCCAAAGCTGTACTTACAGGTAAGAGACATAAGTTTCTATTGAATTGTCTTCTGTAGTTCATTGGGTATGTAACACTTCTGCCTCTTAAACCCTGACTGCCTTTCATTTTCTTTAGCATAAAAACAGCAGAAATGTGTGTCATTATCAGGTTCTGTATTGAGTTGATATAACTGCCATTAATTGCCATGCTTCCAGAGGTTTGAATAGCTTATTCCACTTATTTGAGAGATTTATGTAATTAGAAAACATCATTCATTATTCACTGCATTTTTATCACTAGCCTGCATATGAGTTGAACTGCAGCCTCCATCCCATGCAAAAAAAAAAAAAAAAAATAGTCAGTTACTCAACAGTGAAGGTCTTAAAACAATCAAGGACGTTTGTCCTACCGTAATAGTTGCTGTGATCAGAGAGGTAACCTGCTACCTTATAGCTTAAATCAGTATTTGCTATGGATTTGTATGCTGCTCTTCCTCCTCATCATTAGCCATTTAGATATAAGTGATGGGTAACACTGAACTCTGTGGGCTATTAACCTAACCATTAAAGAATAATTTGCACATAATTTTTACCAATGTAATGTTGTTTTTATATACCTGTGTTTTTATATATAATACTTATTAATTACTTTAAAATATCAATGAACATTAAAAATTAGTATCCTATGGAAGAGTTATATGTCCAAAGTTCATATGCATTTTATGCAGGTTTTGTTTTAAGTGAGTTTTAGGAAATGGAGGTTAGAAGGAGATGAGATTCAGCAGCTTGACCCTCATTGTCAATGACTAGCAATTTTTTTTTCCTAGTGTTTTGTTTGTCTTTGCCCTCTTCCCTCCTCTTCTGTATTGACCAGTTAATTTGTAGTTGATATGCTAATGCAAAACCTGCATGTTTATGTTTAGGAAGGGAGAATACAGCTCCCGTCACATTTGTCAGAAAACATTTCCCCCCTTTCATTTTTTTCCCAGTACACTGTTATGCATTACTATCTGAGGCTCTGAAGTGAACCAAGTGTGTTTGTGGAACAAAGGCTCTTTAAATTTGAGGCAGAGTAATTAAACTAAGGCTTTGGCTACACTTGAGAGTTACAGCGCTGGTGGTGGCTTTACAGCGCTGTAACTCACTCCCCATCCACACTGGCAAGGCACATACAGCGCTGTATCTCCCTGGCTACAGCACTGCATGTACTCCACCTCGAGGAGAGGAATAACGAGAACAGCACTGGTGCTGCAGCACTGGGGTGCCAGTGTAAACAGTGATTAATCTGACTACGCTGTAACTGACCTCCGGAACCTTCCCATAATGCTTTTAAGTAAAGATTACACTCTTTGTTTTGTTGTGATTCCTCTGTTTTGTTATGAACTCGGGGCTCCCGGAGTTGCTTATCTAAAAAACAAACACAGTTACTGTTTGCTGTGAATAAAGCAGGCAGGGGGATCCCTTTGGAATGTCCACAGCTAGTGTTTGCTTGAGGAGAGAAGCAACACGGCGGGTGGGGGAGGGGGGCATTTCGGAGCAGCTGCTTATCTGGTCTGTGAGGGAAAAAAAACAAAGAGGGCTATTCGAATTTAGGGAATGAGGAGGGGTGGGGAAAGGGGTCGGAACTTGCAGGCAGGGAGCTGACACATCAGCTCCAAAATCTACACTTCGCGCGCCTCTCTCCCCCCCCCCCCACGCTCCCTGTCACACTCCACCCCACTCCCCTCTTTTGAAAAGCATGTTGCAGCCACTTGAACGCTGGGATAACTGCCCATAGTGCAACACTCCCAACACCGCTGCAAATGTGGCCACAGCAGTGCGCTGGTAGCTGTCAGTGTGGCCACGTTGCAGCGCTTTCCCTACACAGCTGTACGAAAACAGCGTTAATTCCCAGCGCTGTACAGCTGCAAGTGTAGCCATACCCTAAGTCATGTGTTCTAAGAAACTCCTGTAGTGTTAACATTAATGTTAACTGTGCTAATCAGGTTAATCTGATTTTTGTCAATTGATAAAAAGGAAGGTAGTACAGACACTGTATGTGGGTAGGATATATGCGGGAATCCAGTCATCTTTTAAATAAATAACCTATGAAGGGATTAATGTGAATGGAAAATTTAATTACAAGCAACACTGAAAATTTCCTGCTTTGAGGCCACCGACTAATGGCAGCTTTTCAGGCTCTCCCTAAGGCCAACCTCAGGTGTCAGCAGTAAATTTAGGAAGAGCTTTTGCAAAGGTGACCTATGACATGCCCCATTACCCATTTTAAGTACATGGGAATCTTTTCACAGATTTCAGTGGGCATTGGATCAGGCCCATGTGCCTCTGGAAAAAGAGAACAGTCTGTTGTAGCAAGTGTGTGTGGGCTGGAAGTGGCCGCCTGGAAGGCTGTAGTCTCTCCGTGCGGTAAGCATAGTTTGAAGTATGGAGCTTTCAGTTGTTCTTCCTTATCTCCTAGCACAGGAGTGCCCAATTGTTGCAGTACTGAGGGATACCTTGACAAATTGATGGAAGCTAAAGGTCAGCACCGAAGCTGCATATAAACTTCAAATATAAATATAACCAAATTTGTGTGTACTCTTGCTTTTTAGATTAATAAAATGAGTTTTTTGTTTACTCTTACTAGCAACGAGAGCTTGCAGTTCCTCAGTTTTGTCCTGAAGGTGGCTCTTGGCTACATTTTGGCCCTTAGATAATACATTGTGTATCTGTGCCCTAGCTGTATACACTGGTAATGCATCACCCCTTCAGCTGGCATACAACAGACTTAATAAGTTTTAAAATGTTGTAGCTGGAATCCACCTAAATCAGAACTTCTTGTTTGTGACTATTCGTCTGCATATCTTCTCTGTTAAGCATCTGCTTTCCCATGTATTTCCAGTGTGCTACACCTTTAGGGGCTCTCCTCTGACTTAAAGGGATTTGACAGAAAATTTTGGTGGCTCAGGCTTCACAATAGCCTTTGGCAGTGGCATCTTCTCTGAGATCAGATATA
Organism: Chelonoidis abingdonii; assembly: GCF_003597395.2. Classification (NCBI taxonomy): domain Eukaryota; kingdom Metazoa; phylum Chordata; order Testudines; family Testudinidae; genus Chelonoidis; species Chelonoidis abingdonii. The sequence goes on along the minus strand of NC_133773.1, from coordinate 1,766,993 downwards.
ACAGTGTTTTAGAAGGTATTCTTTAGAGAGATGAGTACTAGATTATACTGCATTTACAATATTTGTATGTTGCATGGTGATATTTTTGGAGGTGCTCAATGTTCTACTAACATTGCTTCTCTTAAAGACAATGGTAAAACTCCTCCTGACTTTAATGGGAGCAGAGTTGGCATTAGTCTAAGTGTATTTGAAAACTCAACCAAGCCTTCATTATGTTTGTACCTTTAGAGAACTTACTTATTAAAGCAATGTTGATTTATTGCTGCTGTTCATTTAGGGTTTAAGTGTCCATGTGTGTGATATGGTCACTGCTGCATAGTTTGAGAGACTGAGATTCCTCTTACAAGCTCATTTATTTACACAATGAGTTTTATGCATTGATACATGCCTTGGAATAAACATCAGTGGTGAACTTTTTGTGAGCTCTGTTCACTTTTTCTCTTTAATTTATAGAAGTCATTAATACACTGGCTAAGTCAAAAATACTTCAGCCAGATTTATGAAAGAAGAAAAGCCCTACATTTGCTCAGTAATGGTAGTTTAGTACTTTCTTCCCATGTAGATTGCATTCCCAGCAATATTAAGCACAGTGGTGGCAGTTGTCACATCCACAGTGATTCCATTTTCTTCATTTTCCAGACTAGGAAAATGTATTTACCACCCCGTCTCTCAAACTGTGGTAAGGGTGTGTAATGCAAGGCCTTCAGGGAAGACTTCCAGCTTCTCTTCTAATACATTTTCTTAAAATTGTTTTTGTACAAAGAAGACACAATGCAAGTGAGGGACCAATTTTATGATGGAAATGGCATTCTAAAGTTTTCTCTAAAATTAAAACTGAGTCTAAAACTGTTTAATTTCTCTAACATCAATTAAGTAAACACCCAGTTTCAGCTCCTGAAAATAGTTGTATATTCATCCAGAGGGGGGAAATTGTGATTCTGAATATAGGTATCAGAACAAGCTTCCCTTCCTTCTGCAGGTAGCCAAGTCATCCCTGCAGTTACACAAACATTTCATGCCAGTGGTTAGTTATCTAATTTTTTTAAAATTCTTATGCGTTTTTTAACAAAGTACAGCCATCTCTGTCTGTTCCGCCAGATTGACTGAAGAAGGGTTTTTACCACTGTGACGGGATGTACCTTGCACCAGTCCCAAAAAGGTTAACTTGGCTTTGCAGGCTGAGGAAGCCCCACCCCTCCGACTCTGCTGAGCATGCTCAACCTGGAGGCAAAGTATAAAAGGAAGCAGCCCAACTCAGTCTGGGCAGGCTGCTGAAGGGGTAGGACGCAGACTACAGGCTCTGTCCAGGGAGCTGCTACAGGCCCTGATTAAGTATCAGAGGGGTAGCCATGTTAGTCTGGATCTGTAAAAGCAGAAGAGAGTCCTGTGGCACCTTATAGAGTAACAAATGTATAGGAGCATGAACTTTTGTGGGTAAATACCCATTTTGTCGGATGCAAGTTTATACATATCCTGCAGCCTTTTAAAGAAGCTTTCTAGTTACCTCTTCCTTAAATTGCTAAACAGTTTTTAGATTATTAACTCTTTGGGGCAGGGACTGACTCTTAATGAGTGTTTGTACAGTTCCTAGCACAATGGGCCCTAATAATGAATGGGACTTCTGGGAGATGTATTGTAATACATGTCCAATAAGTAACAGCCTCTAATTATTGCATTGTTCTACTATTTCCATTTTAAATGTTAATGTTTTTATTTTTCTTGTATGCTGTCATATAATTAAAATGAATAGTGAATTTTCTCAGTTAAAGTTGCTGGTGTTGTGAGCGTCACTACTTCTACTCCTTCTGCTTGCTATTCTGAGTTGCTTCCCATCAGTGCATTTGTGCAACTTCTAAAGCTATTAATGGGAGTTAAATATGCAGTGAGTGGAAAGTATACGCTTTGATAGGTGAGGGTTCCCCTAGAAATGAAAAGCCCGAACCTGAATGCCTTAGAACCTTTCCTCAGAAAAAAAGAATAATATTAGGGAAAAACTGATTTCTTGTTCATGAACTGCATCAGCTTTCCAAGTTAGAAGAAAGACAGACAGTGATCTTCCTACTTATTATGGAAATAAAAATACCCCACTTCTCTTTAAAAAAAAAAAAAAAAAAAAAAATTGCTCAGAGGGGAAGAAGAGAGCTCAGTGTTTTGAGCTTGCCTGCTAAACCCAGGATTGTGAGTTCAGTCCTTGAGGGGGCCACTTAGGGATCTGGGGCAAAAATCAGTCTTGGTCCTGCTAGTGAAGGCAGGGGGGGCTGGACTCAATGACCTTTCAAGGTCCCTTCCAGTTCTAGGAGATAGGATATCTCCATTATAATCATAATCCTCATATATTCAGCTTTTCTCACCCTCAACTATTTTTTAAAAAGATATTATGTTAGGGATGGGTAGATTGGTAGTGGTGAAGCTGGGCTAACACTACAAAAAAGTGTTAATGAGCATTTAGTTTATTTTGTCATTTGATCCCTTTTATGTTTGTTTCTATGAACACTCATGAGTGATTTTTTTTGTTTGTTTTGTTTCGAAGAATGTACATAAATGTTCATGTGAAGATTTGCACCAAGTGTTTGTGCAGCCATTCTGAAATCTTCTTTGATTCTTTTATTTATAAATGTTTGTCAGTCACTCAAGGAGCAGAAACAATGATGTGATCTGTTACCTTAGTGTAAGCAAGTAGTTCACACACAACCTATAGGGTGAGATATGTTTACATAAAATGTACACAGAAAGCCCATCAATGGATAATTTATTAGAAAAAAGGGCAAAATCTGCTGGATATTTTACTGCAAATAATTTATCAAGGTTTGGAGAGTTGGAGAAAGGTTGTGCACAAAATCCTAACTGACTCTTTCATTTTAAGTAACAAGCTTCAAAAGGAAGGGATAAATTTTTCATTTCTTTGAGTGCTCGCTCATGTCCATTCCATATTGGGGAGGGTGGGGGTGCCATGTGCACCATTGCCGGAGATTTTTCCCTCAGTGGTATCCGTCAGGCTGGCTCTAGTGCCCTCTGGTGCCATATGTTTATGCACTGGTTTAAGGAGGCCCCACATCCTCTCAGTTCTTTCTTATCTCCTGTGAGACTCGCTGGAACACCTTTTCTTGTTTCAGCAAGGCATTCAATCAGTGGTTCAGTAGAGCAGTGCTTCTCAAAGTGGTGGTCTGCAGTCTGGTGCTGGTCCGCAAGCCATCGGCTGCTGGTCTGCGGCAAGTTTCCTCATAAGAGCGTTGAATAGGATAATAATATGGCACCGGTCCCTGGCACATTGGGGAAAAATAAAAATTGCCAGTCCCCCACATCTGATAGCTTGAGAAGCACTGCTGTAGAGGATGCTTGCTGGAACCGAGAAAGGACAAGGAAAGGAAGTGCTGTGGAGTGTGACCTGCATTGTGCCCCTCCTCTAGCCCTGGTCCATAAGTGTCAGTCAACTCTACCCTGCTTGTAGGTGGCATTGAGTCCAGTGCAGGACCATTCACTGACACTGGGGGGGACATTATGGTACCACCGGGAGTGTGGTGCTGTCCACCGAAGAGGCCTTTTCAGTGGCCAGTGACCTGATTACTCTCCCGGTACCGCCGACCTCGCTGGGACAAGTCCTGACACCAGTGAGATCGTCAAGCAGAAGAAAGCATGTTACCCTGAGCTCTTATCTGGCACCAGATGCTCTGGCACCGACCAGAGGGAAACTGGCCCTGTTGATGTTGGCGAAAACTTCCCCTGTCCGGCACCAATCCCTGGACCCATGGCACCGGCTGGTGCCAGCAAAGAGTACTGTCCCCCATGGTCTCCTCAAGTTGACTTGTCCTTGGAATTGAAGATGGAGCCCTTCACCCAATCAAGGGTCTGTCACCAGTACCTGACTTATCTCCTACCGGATCTTGAGGTGGGAGGACAATGGCCATTGCAGATCCATTGCCCGTTTTGGAATCCATGGGATTTTCCACTGGGACTGGGACTGCCTTCCAGCCATTCATATTCAGTGGTGTCAGAGAGAAGGGCTCGTCTACCACACCATCCAGCACCTGGCCTGAACTCCATTAATGAGCACGTTACTGACATTTGGGACATAGGTCTGCGTGATGTGGTCGGTGCAGAAGAATAATAATAGACTATCAGGATTGGAAGGAGGAAGGCCTCCTGCTGGTGCACGCCGCCGCCGCCGCCTCCTCCTCAAAAGAAGCTGTCTTGGGACCAAGCCGCTCGGTGTCACAGGACAATTTTAGAGCTCACCAGAAGTTTTGAAGAAGGGTGGCTTCTAACCTGGAGCTAAAGGTGTGGGTGCTTAAAGCGTCCTCACACAGTCTGATTTGACATTTCGGCCACTGCAGTACCATCAAGGGTGGCTATACCCCTCAAAAAGAGCTGAGAAGTAGGACAGTGTTCATGCCAAGAGGTATCAATACCTATATTCCCACCCCTTTCCCAATGAAAGAGGTAGGCAAGGTGGCCAATGAAAGAGACAAGCAAGGGCTGCAATGCATGACCCCCAAGCAAAAGAACTCAAAAAAGCTAGACCTGTTTGTTAGAAAGATTTATTCTATTGGTGGATTACAGCTTCCCATCTCCAACCAGTGAGCCTTGCTTGGGAGGTATGATTATAACATCTGGGACTCCATGGCAAAGTTTAAGGAATCTTTACTACAGGAGTCCAGGCAAGAGTTCATTCTGATGGAGGAATGGAAGACCATAGCCAGATCCTCCCTCCAGGCAGCCATAGACACAGCTGACATGGTGGCCGGAACAATGGCATCAGCCGTGGTCATGAGAGAGATGCTTGGCTCCAATCCTTGAGGCTGCCTCCAGAGGTTCAGCGGTCCATCCAAGAACTTCCCTTTGACGGAATCTCCCTCTTTTCCGAGCAGATGAATTTAAAGCTTCATGGTCTGAAAGATTCCAGGGCTACCATCAGATACGTGGGAAAGTCAAAACTTTCTGACTAGGAGAGTGGTGAAGTATTGGAATGGGTTACCTAGGGAGGTGTTAGAATCTCCATCTTTAGAGCTATTTAAAGTCCGGCTAGACTTCATCCTGGCTGGTATTATTTAGGGAAAATGGTCCTGCCTTTAGCAGGGGGTTGGACTAGATGACCTCATGAGGTCCCTTCCAACCTTTTGATTCTATGATTCTATGATTTATTTCCCGGCACCATCAAGCCCGCTTCTTGGCTCTGGCACCTCACCAAGACCAGTTTAAAAAATCGAGCAGGGGTTATAAGTGTAGACAATTACCCCCCTCCACCTCAACCACACTACTGGGATTTCACAAATATCTGGGAGTCCCCAACCAGAACTTTTGAAGTGGCACCTAAGGGCATTATATCAATTCCCATACTGGATCCTGCCCCCCTCCCCCTTTGTTTTCAGACCGACTCTTCTACTTCAGCCCGGCATGGTTCTTCATCAGCTTTGATCATTGGATGCTGAATAAGGTGGAGAAAGGTTACACCCTTCAGTTTTCTCACCCCCCTGGACCCATTCCTTTTCAGGGACTCTTCTCATGAGCAACTTCTAATCCAAGAGATGCAAGCCCTCCTGAAGGTAGAGCCTATGGAGCAGGTGCCTCAGAATCTGAAAGGAAAGGATACTTCTGCTATTTCCTAATCCTGAAGGCCAAAGGGTTTTTTGACCAATCCTAGATCTCTCTCTCCTCAACTGTTATCTCGAGAAGCTGAGGTTCTGCATGGTGTCCCTGGCCTCCATTATTCCTTCCCTGGATCCAGAGGACTGGTATGCTACCTTTGACTACCTTCCGTGCCCTGGGCCTCATGATAAATGAGCAAAAGTCAAGTCCTGTCCCCATCTAGAGGTTAGAGTTCATTGGGGGAGTGCTCGATTCTGCCCATTGTCTCTGTTCCAGACAATGTCGGTGCTGATATCCAAAGTCAAACCCACTCGGTCACGACAGCCTGTTTTTGCCTCAGACTCTTAAGTCACATGGCTGCGTGCGCTTACATGGTACGGCGCGCAAGACTATGCCTCAGATCCCTTCAAGCTAGGCTGGCCTCGGTGTACTCACCAAATCATCACCACTTGGACTCGATGCTTACAGTCCTGGTCGTCGCTTCCCTTTGCTGGTGGAGGGATCCCCGATCAGTGGATGCACGTGTTCCCTTCATCACTTCCCCACTTCAGTATCCCTAATTTTGGACGCATCTGATCTAGAGTGTGTGTCTGTGTGTGTGTGTGGAGTGGGGGGGGCTCACCTTGAGCACCTCAGGACTCAGGGCCTGTGATCCCAGGAAGAGCTCTCTTCGCACATAAACATCAGAAAGCTCAGAGTGGTCTGCTTAGCATGCCAGGTGTTCCTACTCCAGATCATGGGCAAGGTTGTATGAGTGCACATGGACAAAACAGCAGCCATGTTTTACATCAACAGACAAGGAGGAGTGAGTTCATCTACCCAGTGTCAGGAGGCCATTTGCCTGTGGGACTCATGAGTGAAACACACTATCCATCTTGAAGCTTCCCACCTTCCAGGAGTCCAGAACACTGTGGCAGGTCACCTCAACCGGTCTTTCTCTTCTCACCGCAAGTAGTCCCTTCATCCAGAAGTAACCAGAACCATCTTCCAGAGGCGGGGATTTCCCCATGTAGACCTGTTTCCACCCAAGCAGAATAGGAAATGTCAGCAATTTTGCTCGCTGTGCGGCCACACTCCGGGCTCTCTCTCCGACACCGTTCTGCTCTTGTGGCCAAAGCTCTTGTTCTACGTGTTTTCAGCCCCCTCCAACCCTCCCCCCCATTTCTCTGGTACACAAGGTCCTTCTGAAAGTCAAGCAAGACATAGCAAAGTTTATTCTTATAGCCCCTGCATGGCGACACCAGCGCTAGTTCGGCATGCTGCTGGATCTGTCAGTAGCGACCCCACTGTTGCTTGTGCTCCTCCTGTACCGGATCTCAGAATATCACAGCTGTTTGTTCCACCTGAACTTCAGGGTTGACCACCTAACTGAATGGAAGCTGCATGGTTGAATCCGGTGGAAGTGGCCTATTCAGAACAAGTCCACCAGGTCTTGCAAGGTAGTAGGAAACCAGCTACTAGAGCATCTTACCTGGTCAAGTAGAAGCGTTTCTCGGGGTGGTCTTTCTAACAAGGCCTATCACCAGCCCCTTCAGTTCGTGCTGGAATACCTACTCCATCTGAAATAACAGAGATTAGCCATTTCATCCATTAAGGTGCATTTATCAGCAGTCTGCGCCTTCCAGTCTCGGGTGGACAGTAGATCTGTCTTCTCACATGAGATCTCCTTAAGAGATGAGAGACTTTACCATCAAATTCATAAATGCATCCCACCAGGGGACCCAAACCTGGTCCTGTCAAGATTCACAGACCCTCCCTTTGAGCCACTGGCAGCGTGCCCTCTGTCGTGTATCTCCTGGAAAGGTTGACTTCGTGGTAGCGATTATCTTGATCAGGAGGGTCTCTGAGATCAAAGTTCTTATGTCAGAACCCCCGTATATGGTGTTCTTTAAGGACAAGGTTCAACAGCTCTCCCACCCAGCATTCCTCCCAAAGGTGGTCTTGCAGTTTCATAGTAATCAGGCTAGTTTCCTCCCTGTTTTTCTTCTGGAAAAAAACACACAAGAAAACAGAGGAGCACTGTCTAAACATGCTGGATGTTAGAAGCACCCTTGCCTTCTTCATTGAAAGAACCAAACCATTCCATAAGTCCATGCAGTATTTTGTATCGGTAGCAAACAGGATGAAAGGCCTACTGGTCTCGGCTCAGAGAATTTCTTCCTCTATCTCTTCTTGCATTTGTGCTATGAGCAGTTGGGTGCCCCACCGCCTACCATCTTGGCAGCCCATTTGATGAGAGCTCAGGCTTCATCAGCAGTGTTTCTGGACCAGGTCCCAGCAGTGACCTGGTCGTTGATACATACCCTCTCCTCCAACTATGCCATCACCCAGCAGGCTAGGGATGATGCCTAGTTTGGTAGAGCTGTATTCCAATTCACATGTCCATGATCTCCGAGCCCATCTCCTCAGATACCACTTGGGAGTCACCTAATGTGGAATGGACATGAACAAGCACTTGAAGAAAAAACAGCTACTAACCTTTCTATAACTGTTGTTGTTTGAGATGTATTGCTTGTGTCCATTCCACGACCCACCCTCCTGTCCCTCTGTCAGAGTTAGCTGGCAAGAAGGAACTGAGAGGGTCTGGGGCTGGCTGGGCCCCTTATACTGGTGCATGGTGCAGAAGAGGGCACTAGAGCCAGGCCGATGGATACCACTGAGGGAGAAATCTCCAGTGATGGTGCATGTATTTAGTTTATAAGAGTTAAAACTTTGCATAAAGGTTGGTCAGGTATTATATGTTCTGTCAGTCCCATCTGGTGTGCATTATGAGTGTATGTTAGATTGGCAAATAGTCTGTGGTATAATGGAGCCATGCAAAGCACAGCTTTTGATATAGTGAGCATTCATATCCATGAATTACAATAGCACCAGAGCTTGCAAGCTTCTTATTTTGTATATACTTTAGTTTTACTTTGAATGCTAACCCTTTATTTTTAAGCCTCCATGGTTCTTTTGTTGCTACCATACTCGAAGAGGTACAGCAGTTAACTTTTAATAATACACATACATTTTAACAGTCCAAACCATCTCTTCAAGAGTGCCTGCCTATTTTTGCTTGCTCTCTGGTTCCTCCTTCATTTTTTCCACTGTGTCTGTTACTCTTTGCACTCCAAGGAGAGGGGAGGGACTTTCTTTTGGCATCAGTTAGGCTCTTAGGTTCAGTTGCCTTTCTTGGTAATTTCACTCTCTGCTTGAAATAGTTCAGTGTGAACCAGCGACCTCTTGGTGCCACCTGGCAGAGGGCACAGAGGTTTTGGTAAAGTGTGTCATGTAAGGTCTCTAATGAGAACCTCTGTCAGACTTGTCCTCATAATCACAATGAAATATATGTAGGGGTAATGGGTAAGGATTTATGTGTGTATAAATACTGAAAATTAAGTTCTTAAGATCTGTGACTTGGGGCTGGTCACCAGAAAAGGTGACAAACAGATTTCTTTCAGGCAAGAGAGATTTATCTATCTACACGTACATTGAATATTGTATCGTTCTCAGTGGACATCCATTTACAGTCTGAACAAAATGCTAATCAAGTGATTGTAAAACTCCATGGAAGACCCTAGAGAGGAAAGCAGAAGGCAATGGAGGTTATCCTGTTTGTTAGGACACACAATAGATTTTCAGGCTATAACTAGACACAGACAGATTTTGGATCTTTCCACTGAGGAGGCAAGAGTGTGATGTGCTTGTTTCCTGAACAGAAGATCACAGTGAAGTCTGGCTGTAATAAGTTGGAAGGATTTTGGGTATGCTTTTGCTCTGATGACACGACAGGAGCTTATTGGTTAAATTTAGGTTCTTGTATGCTTGTTTTGTTTTGCGTGTGTCCCTTCTTTCCACTATTTCTACTTGCTGTCATTTGAATCTCTGTTCTTTGGTAAATAAGCTTATACTTCTTTTCTCTATAAACATATGTAAGTACTGTGTGTTAAGCGGAGCTGTGTTCTACAGTATAACTAATGAACTGTGGTGTAGTGTTCCTTTGGGAGCAGAGGATCTGATAATTCTGTGAGAGTCTAGTGGATTGGGGCTGGGCACTCCAGGGAGATGCTCAGAGGACTCGGAGGTTGGAGTGCACCTACTGTTTACCTGTAAAGAGACAATGGGGCCTGTGGCAGCCTAGAAGGCATCTCTAGTGTTGCCAGAGACTGGTGGTGGTGTTGGGGAACTGACCAACAGCAGGCACAGATGAAGATTCCTCATGCTAAGAGCAAGTGGTTGTGAAGTGCCTCTCAACCCTAATATCTCCGAAACATCACAGTCAGTTTCCTTTTGCTCGTAATGTTCTGGCTTTTAGATGGTCCTATATTTCTTCATTACTATGTACTTCTCTGAATTTTATAATTCTCTTACAACATAGAAGTTTTCAAGTCTTCAGAGGTGTAAGTTCTAATAGAGCTCTCATTCTTGGGTTCTAGACCTATGCAGTTAGCTGTTGAAGCTGACTAGCAATCTTACTGAATTTAGGAGTGTCTCAAACACACGGTCTGCGAACTTCTCGCGGCCTCCCTCCTCCCCCAGCGTTTACCTAGAGTGGCTCCGACCCGACGTGCACTGGGGAAAGGGCAGGCTCTCTGCCTGCCTCCTAGCCCTGCCCCCACGCCGCTCCAGGAAGCGGCCGGAATGTGGGAAAGCGGTGTGGGAAGGGCACAGGTTTCTGTGCGTTGCTCTTGCTTCAGGCAGCACCCCCATCAGCTCCCATTGGCTGCAGTTCCCCATTCCTGGCCAATGGGAGCTGCTGGGGGTGGTGTCTGAAGCAACAGCAACACACAGACCCCTGTGCCCCTCCTCCCCTAGGTTCCGGCGCTTCTTGGAGCGGCATGGGAACAGGGCAGGCAGGCAGGGAGCCTGCCCTGCCCCCAGTGCGCTCAGGCCAGAGCCTGCCCCCCGAACCTGTCCTGCCCTGAGCCCTGTGCCGTGCCCCGAACCCCTTCCACATACCGTACCTCTCCTGCACCTCAACCCACTGCCCTGACCCCTGCCACACCCCTCACCCCTCCTGCACCCCATACCCCAACTTCCTGTCTTGAGCCTCTGCCACACCCGACATCACTCCTGCGTCCCCTGGGGGCAGGGAGGGGGAAGAGTTGGGATGGAGATTTTAGGGAAGGGGTTGGAAGGGGTGGGAAGAGGTGGGGGAGGGGTCGGGCCTCATGGAAGGGGTGGAGTGGGGGTGGGGCCAAGGTCAGCGGGGTTGTGATGTCAGTGATGCGGCCCTCGGGCCAATGTACTAGTCCTCACATGGCCCTTGTGATCATTTGAGTTTGAGAGCCCTGGTCTAAATGGTGTTCGATTACTTAAACTCACACATTTCCATCTGACACTTTGTCAGATCTTTTAAAAAAAATTTCTCTAGCATTTAGCCTCTTGTGGGTGAATAAAATATTTTTTTGCTATTCCTTTATGTTGTGAGGGGAGGGGGAGAAACAGGAGGGTGGGTGGATAGACAACATGAATTTTCTTCCCACAGCTCATTCTAATGAATTTCTTTAAAATCACATATAAAAAGGGGAGATAATAGAGTTGTCTAATGTACTTAATAAACTCTTTTAAATAATTCATTTGGTAGCACTTTAAATTCCAGTAATTACCAGTAGGCCATTATTTTCTTTATCCCACAGCCCTTAGTTGGTCAGCATAGTATCTAAACTGGGAGGAAGCATTCTTCCTTCAGATGTAGATAGTTTCCTCTTGTGTGACCAGCGATAGGGCACAGTGCCTATATGGAGGCGGATGGCAAGAAGAAGCTTGGAGACTTTTAGATGGCCTGAGAGTGGCCTTTGACTACAGTTGTTCCTTTTGTATGGTATTAAATACAGGATACGCTTCCCTAATAGCTCTCTGGCTTCATTCCTAGGCTAAGAAGGCAGGTGGTAGTATTACTGGTAGTTCTTGACCAAGGGGAAGTAGCTGTAGCTCTTGGATTTAGGAAGGTAAAGGGGCTGGGAACAGAAGTTCCAGTCCATTTGCAATGGACAGTGAGGCCACCTCCTCTCTGGTAAATTCACATTCTAGAAAAATGATGATGATCTCAGTGGCCACCCTCACATGCAGGGACTCTTAATATGAACTATATTTTTTTAAAAAAATGCATTGGTTGTCTTGTAAGGTAAGGTCAAGCATTCAAAAATTAGCAAATGCTATACTGAGATTTCTTGTGCAATTTTAACTCATACCCCTTGTACCCATGCATTGTCACATTCTGTGTTCTCATGGTCATATCCTATTTCCCCAACAGAATTCTTGCTTCATGTGGTGCACAGAATAGATGCTGCTCACTTAATGATCTATTCAATATATTGTTCAGTGTATGGCCCCAGGTCTTATTTACTGCATACTGCACACTATTCAAACCCTGTGTTGAATACCAAATTATTAATTTCCTCACTGGCTTTTCTGAGTTGCTTAACACTGTATTTTCTGAAGTTCTTCACAAACACTAATGAATTTATCTTTACAACACCTCTGTGAGGTAGTATTACTCATATTTTATAGATGGAGGAACTGAGGCACAGAGAGACTAAGGTCAAAAGGATCAACTAACTTTGTGCCCAGTCTGAGACATCTAAAGTCTGATTTTTGCAGTATTTTTATAGCCCTTTTTGTTCAAAGTACAGCTCCCATTGACTTAACTTGCATTTTACCACTTCTACAAATCAGGCCCATGGGTGTCAAGTTTGGCAGAGAGAAAATGAGCAATGCAATTTGTGGCCACCTGTGAAAAACTTAGTTTTAAGTGACTTGCCAAGCATCAGAAATTCTGTGGTAGAGTTTGGGAAGGACTGGCGTTCTCCTGTGTGACAATGCGTTATCTTAACCATGACACCATTCTCTCTTCCTACATTCCCTTTGAGCCTTCCAACTTCTGCAACAAATGAGATAAAAGTCCAACTGACAACAGCCTCATTTATTACACAATCCAAATTGATTGCTTCAGCACTGTCCATTGCGTGCCGTGAATGAGGCAGATGTCCTATGGGGAGAAAATGTCATCAAAATTGTATCAGAGAGCATATGCACAAGATACTTGAATTAAGGTTGCACAGACAACATATTCTAGGCCAGAGGTAGGCAACATGCGGCACGTGTGCCGAAGGCGGCGCACGAGCTGATTTTCAGTGGCGCTCACACTGCCTAGGTCCTGGCCACAGGTCTGGGGGGCTCTGCATTCTAATTTAATTGTAAATGAAGCTTCTTAAACATTTTAAAAACCTTATTTACTTTATATACAGCAATAGTTTAGTTCTTCTTCGAGTGCTTGCTCATATTGAATCCAATTAGGTGTGCGCTTACCGCATGCATGCTCGTCGGAAGATTTGTACCCTAGCAACACTCGATGGGTCGGCTGGGCACCCCCTGGAGTGGCGCCGCAATGGCGCTGAATGTATACCCCTGCCGACCCAACGGCCCTTCAGTTCCTTCTTACCGCCCATGTCGGTCGTTGGAACAGTGGAACGTGGCTTAGCTGATCTCCACCTCCCTAGCTACTCGTAGTTCTTTTATTAATTCTCGTGTATATAGTTATAAATTCTATAGTTATAGTTAGTGTATATAGTTGAGAGGGGTTCGGGGATTAGCCCTTTCCCTGCACCTGGTACCGGGCCCCATGCTCGGTTCACCGGGCTTCAAACCGTTCTTGACCTGCCACAGGCCGATGCCAACGGGAGATTCCCATGACTCTCTTGCCTTAAGTGCCTCGGGGAATCCTGACTCTCGGATAAGTGCCAGATCTGTAAGGCCTTTAAGCTCAGGACGAAGAAGGAGCGGGACTTTCATCTGAAACGGCTCCTGATGGAGCCAGCTCTTACTCCTCCTCCCTCGGCACCGAGCGCTGGACAGTCCACATCAAGCAGAAGTGTCTCTTCGGCATCGGATTGAGACGGTACCGGTAAGACCCCTCGGCACTGACCGTCGTCGGCACTGTCGTCTGCTCAGCACCGTTCCATCTCTCCGCGGGTTAAGAAGCATAAGACTTCTGCGGCTTCCGTGCCACTGGCACCACAGTTGGAGCACCCGCCTAAGCCAGACCGCCCGGCACTGACACCTGCCGCGGCACCGACAGCTTCAGCACTGTCAATTCCGGTCCTGCAAGGGCCGTCGAGTCCTGTGCCTGAAAGCTCTCCAGCTCACTATTCCCTCCCTGCTACCCTGAGTTAGAGGCCCCCAGTAGAGTATACCTTGCGGCCCAATAAGTCCATGCTCCTAGCCACCTTTGATTTTGGAGCAAGAGCTTGCTGGCCATGGCGTTCCCTTTCATTGACTGATTGCATGACAAGGGAGCAGGAAGGAGGGTGCATGCACAGGTACTCATACCCCTTAGAGGGTACCATGTACTTCCGCTCAACTCCCCTGGCCGTGGGTGTAATAGATGCTGGAGATTGCCAGATGGTATCGGCATTTGCCTGTATCGTACGGATAAACGGCAAGGCCGCTCTTGTGGAGGTGTCAGCTGACAGGATATCCACCACCGGGTCCTCTGTCTCCGGGACCACCTCCACCTGAAGATTCATATTCAGGGCCACCCGCCTCAGGAGATCCTGATGTGCCCACAGGTCAATTGGAGGAGGGCCTGAGGACAACATTCTCACCACCGCTTCATCTGGAGAGGAGGAAGAGGAAAGGCCAGGGACAAGAGAGTCCTGCATGGGCACCTGTTCTTGAGTAATGTCAGTCTCAGGTGGAACTTGAGACACTGCTGGCTGAATGAGAGCCTCCTCTGTACCCACGGGAGGGGAGTGGCTGACCGTTGCTTCTGGCACTGGGTGTTCCGATGGTGTGGAGTGGGATGGCATTGGAGGTGCACCTTGGGTTTGATGGTATGCCCAAGGTGTCCAGAATGACCACTGATGGGAATCCTGTTCCTGGGCCTGGGTCTCCTGGAAGATACGGCCGGGCACATCTGAGTCATGGTCCTGTGCACAGGAAGCACTGTCTGCGTGAGATGACACAGATACGTGATGAGATGGCCAAGGAGGTGCTGAAAAACCCTGGGAAGGGTCTCCATCTCTAAACAACCTCTCCCTGTGTGGCACCGGACAGCAGTACCGGTTGCCATACTGGTACCAGGAACAAGACCGGGACCCGGAGGCTCGACGTCTGGAGTGGCTGTGAGAGGCGCGGTGCTGGGAATGGTACCGGGAGCTGGATTGGTGCTGAGAGTATCGGGCCAGTGAACGGGACGCTAAGCGGTGCCGCGAGTGTGACTGGTACCGAGATGGAGAGTGTTGCCGAGACTGCGAGCGCCGTCAGGACCAGGATCGGCGACAGGACCGAGAGCGCCAGTGGGACCGTGATCGTGATCGGTGCCTCTCGACGGTGCCGACAGAGGGTGGCCTCAGCAGGGCAGGCTTGCCTATTGATTGAATGACCCTCACCAGCGGTTCTGGGGGTTGAGGCAGCGTGGACTCCGTCAGCACGATCAGCTCCCTCACCATGGAGGACGTGTATTTTCACATCGCCATTTATTCTCCACACAGGTGGTACCTCCGGTTTGTAGCCAACCGTCAGCATTTCCAGTTTACAGTCCTACTGTTTGGTCTCTCTACAGCACCGAGAGTGTTCACAAAGTGCATGACTATAGTCGCTGCCTCCTCCGCCGCCACCGGATACACGTCTTTTCGTATCTGGATGATTGGGTCATCTGAGGGACCTCTGAGACACAAGTCACCCATCATGTAGGCATCGTCAACGACTTATTTGCGCGTCTAGGCCTGATGATCAATACAGAGAAATCCACTCTGGTTCCCACACAGAGGATAGACTTCACTGGGGCCATCCTGGACTCCAATCTTGCCAGAACCTGCTTACCACCGACTCGGTTTCAGGCGATGGTAACAATTATCCAAAGCCTACAGAACTTCCCAACGACTGCGGCTCGCACTTGTCTCGGTCTCTTGGGTCACATGACTGCCTGCACATTCATGACCAAACACGCCAGGCCACGCCTCCGTCCTCTCCAATATTGGCTCAACTTGGTATACCACCCGGGCAGAGATGCCATAGACATGATAGTCACCATTCCCCCGAGCATCCTAGGCTCCCTCGACTGGTGACTGACGCCTTCCCTGGTGTGTGCAGGGATGCCGTTCCATCCACCCCAGCCTTCTATGTCTCTGACAGCGGATGTGTCATATGTCGACTGGGGTGCTCACCTGGGACATCTTCGCACTCAAGGCCTTTGGTCATCTCAGGAGCTGGCCTTGCACATCAGTGTCCAAAAGCTGAGAGCAGTCCGCCTTGCATGCCAGGCGTTTCAACAGCACTTACAAGGCTGCTGTGTCTCAGTGTTCACAGACAACACAACGGCCATGTATTACATAAACAAGCAGGGAGGGGCACGGTCCTCCCTCCTTTGTCAGGAGGCCATCCAACTCTGAGTCTTTTGTATAGCCTATTCGATAGACCTGGTAGCGTCCTTTCCCCCAGGGGTTCGGAACACTCTGGATCGACTCAGCAGATCCTTCCTGTCTCATGAATGGTTGATTCGTCTGGATGTTATTTATTCTGTTTTCCGGAAGTGGAGATTTCTGCACATAGACCTCTTCGCTTCCCGCGAGAACAGGAAATGCCAGATGTTCTTCTCCTTCCAAGATGTCTCCCAGGCCTCAATCTCGGATGCTTTCCTGATACTGTGGACGAGCCAACTGCTTTACGCCTTCCCACCATTCCCGCTGGTTCACAGGGTCCTGCTAAAGCTCTGCAGGGACAGAGCTTGCTTGATCACGATCGCTCCAGCGTGGCCCAGGCAGCACTGGTACACTATGTTGCTCTACCTCTCGATAGACAACCCAATCACCCTGCCTCTTCACCCAGACCTCATAACTCAGGACCACGGCAGACTTCACCACCTAGACCTGCAGTCCCTTCACCTCACGGCATGGCTGCTGCGTGGTTAAGCCACTCAGAGTTACGTTGCTCTGCCTCAGTACAAGAAGTACTCCTGGGTAGCAGGAAACCTTCCACTCGGTCAACGTATCTGACCAAGTGGAAGCGTTTCTCCTGCTGGTGCGAAACGCAGAATGTCACTCCCACTGAGGTCTAGATTCCCACCATCTTGGACTACCTCTGGTATCTCAAACAGCAGGGTCTAGCGGTATCATCATTGAGGGTGCACTTGGTGGCCATCTCTACCTTCCACCCAGGGGAGAGTCACCGCTCCATGTTCTCTCACTCTATGGTTTCTAGGTTCCTCAAGGGCTTGGAGCGCCTATACCCCCCCGAAATACGACGCCCCACCTCAACCTGGGACCTCAGCCTGGTTCTAACTAGACTCATGTCTGCCCCATTTGAGCCGTTAGCAACCTGCTCGCTACTATACCTGTCCTGGAAGACAGCTTTCCTCGTAGCCATTATATCAGCCAGACAAGTCTCCAAGCTTCGGGCTCTCACGGTGGACCCACCGTATACTGTGTTTCACAAGGACAAGGTGCAGTTGCGACCACACCTGGCGGGCCTTTCTAAAGTGGTTTCGGCCTTTCATGTCAACCAGGATATCTTCCTTCTGGTCTTCTTCTTCCCAAAGCCACACTCATCACTACGGGAGCAACAATTGCACTCCCTAGACGTCCGTAGAGCGCTCACATTTTATATCGAGCGCACAAAACTCTTTCATAAAACGCATCAACTCTTTGTTGCTGTGGCAGACCGAATGAGGGGCCTACCTGTCTCCTCCCAGAGGATCTCATCTTGGGTGACGGCGTGCATCCGTACTTGTTATGACTTGGCTCATGTTCCCTCAAGCCACCTCACTGCTCATTCTACCAGAGCTCAGGCTTCATCTGCTGCCTTCCTGGCTCATGTACCCATCCAGGAGATATGTTGCGCAGCTACCTGGTCCTCAGTCCACACCTTTGCCTCTCATTACGCTCCGGTTCAACAGTCCAGAGACGATGCAGCCTTTGGCTCAGCAGTTTTGCATTCTGCAACATCTCACTCCGACCCTACTGCCTAGGTAAGTCTTGGGAATCACCTAATTGGAATCGATATGAGCAAGCACTCAAAGAAGAAAGATGGTTACTCAACTTTGTAACTGTTCTTCTTTGAGATGTGTTGCTCATATCCATTCCAAACCCGTCCTCCTTCCCCTCTGTCGGAGTAACCGACAAGAAGGAACTGAAGGGCCATGGGGTCGGCAGGGGTATATATCCAGCGCCATAACGGCGTCACTCCAGGGGGTGCCCAGCCGACCCACCGAGTGTTGCTAGGGTAAAAATCTTCCAACGAGCGTGCATGCGGCGCGCGCGCACACCTAATTGGAATGGATTTGAGTAACACGTCTCGAAGAACAAGTTACAAAGGTGAGTAACCGTCTTTTATATATTATAGACTTATAGAAAGAGCCCTTCTAAAAACATTAAAGTATTACCGGCACGCAAAACCTTAACTTAGAGTGAATAAATGAAGACTTGGCACACCACTACTGAAAGGTTGCCGACCCCTCTTCTATGCTTTGAAGAGGAGTGTACTCTAATAGCAACAGACTCTGTGCTTCTCTATTAGCATGTCCCCATCCCCCTTAACTCCTATGCATCTCCTCACTCAGCCTGTTCCCTAACCAGTAGAGCCCTGCACGGATACACAAATATGTATCTGCATCTGATCCACTATCTGCCAAAATTATCTGTGGATATCCATGGATTTGCAGGGCTCTACACTAGGGGCCAGGCTGAGGCTCCGAGGCATCTCCCGCCAGAGCCCGGTCGGGGAGAGCTGGGCGGGAAGCTGTGGGGAGCCTGCACGGAGTCATGGACCCTTCACTTGTTCTCAGCCGGGCAGGGACCCTCGAGGGAGGGGACACTGCCGGGGCTGCACTCAGGCCCCCCCTTCCCCACAGGCAGGCGGAGGGTCTGCTGTGGCTCCCCAGCTGGGCTTAATGCTGGCCTGGTGTAGGAGGAGGGAAGACCGTGTAGCTCTCTGGGGACTGCTCGGGCCCCACATCCAGGGCAAGTAGAGGGTCCGCCGTGCCCACAGCTGCCTGTCCAGCTCTTACCATGGCTGCGCTGCAGCTGCAAACTGTCCCCATCCCTGGCCGGATCTGGGTCAGGGAGAGCCATGTTGCCAGCTGTGGGGAGCCGTGCCAGACCCTCCATCTGCTCTAGGAAGGGGCCCAAGTAGCGCCTGGTCCCTGTCTGTGCCCTGCACCCAGGGCAGGTGAGAATGACCCAGGTTCCCTACAGCTGTCAGCGCGGCTCTCTCGAACTCAGCTCTGTCCAGGAGAGCGGCTCAGAGCTGCCAGGTGGGCAGCTGTGCGAAGTTGCAGCAAACCTTCCACCTGCCCTGGTGGCCCAAGCAGCCCCTACCCAGTGGTCCTGCCCTCTAGGTCTTTCCCCTGCCCCCGAAACGAAACGAAAAGAAAAGAAAAGGGAAAAAAAAAACTGCAAAACCCCACTCTTTACCTTCTAGCAGTAGTCTGTATGTTTGTATATTCTCTTTATATTTGAGATCTGCAGCTTTCAGGTTTAAGTACTTCCAGAATTTTTGATCTGGATGCTTTGATTTATAAATCTTCACTCAAAGGGTATATCCCATACAAGATATGAAGTAGGAGCTCCAGGTAGAGGTAATGCATTTCTGACATATGCGTCCTGATTCTGGAAGAAGTTGGGCTGACCTGTACTATACTGAAGGTGGGCCACACTTCTTAACATTGTCTTTAATGCACAGTTAATCATGGAGGAGGATGAGATAATACTACTGATTTTTATGTTGGACTTAAAATACATTAGTAGTAGTATTTTAAAAGCCTTAAATTACTATCAGAAGAGCTGTTGATGTCTACTAATGTGTAAAGAGGCTTCTTAATCTGATACCACTGATTGAATGGATATTTTTTTAATAGCTGTGTCTGAACTGACTAAATTTTCTGCTCAAGTGGATATTTCAGTAGTGACTATAATCATAGAATCATAGATTATTAGAGTTGGAAGGGACCTCAGGAGATCATCTAGTCCAACCCCCTGCTCAAAGCAGGACCAATCCCCAAATGGCCCCCTCAGGGATTGAACTCACAACCTTAAAATACTGTAACAGGCACATTTTAAGTCAGATTTCTATATAATTCACAATGAAAGCAGCATAATTACATTGTAATACAAAACCACCTTAAGAAGCAAGTGGAGGAAAAATTTTGTTGGAAATTTCCTGTTCTAAGAGTCAACTGAAGGTAACGAACTTCTTGAATACTATATATGTTTGTGCAGTTCTAATTTGTAGAATCGAAATTTGATCGAGGAAATTCACTTACTTTTATCACAGGTCACTCACTGACAGCAGTTCTGGGGAACTGTCAGTTTCTCATATTCCATCTTAAGAGGTGGTTATTTATCTTGGGTATGTGATGACAGGTTATGATTTCTTACATGGAAAAAGAAACATGAAAGTCAGTAGGCTGTTTTACTATAATTTCATAGAATCATAGAATATCAGGGTTGGAAGGGACCTCAGGAGGTATCTAGTCCAACCCTCTGCTCAAAGCAGGACCAATCCCCAACTAAATCATCTCAGCCAGGGCTTTATCAAGACTGACCTTAAAAACCTCTAAGGAAGGAGATTCCAGACCTCCTAGGTAACCCAATTCGCATGCTTCACTACCCTCCGAGTGAAAGTTTTTCTTAATATCCAACGTAAACCTCCCCCACTGCAACTTGAGACCATTACTCCTTGTTCTGTCATCTATTACCACTGAGAACAGTCTAGATTCATCCTCTTTGGAACCCCTTTCAGGTAGTTGAAACAGCTATCAACCCCCCTCATTCTTCTCTTCTGCAGAAGAAACAATCCCAGTTTCCTCAGCTCTCTCTCATAGTCACTGTGCTCCAGCCCCATAATCATTTTTGTTGCCCTCTGCTGGACTCTTTCCAATTTTTGCACATCCTCATTGTAGTGTGGGGCCCAAACTGGACACAGTACTCCAGATGAGGCCTCACCATGTCATATAGAGGGGAATGATCACATCCTCGATCTGCTGGCAAAGTCCCTACTTATGCAGCCCAAATGACATTAGCCTTCTCGGCAACAAGGGCACACTGACTCATATCCAGCTTCTCTCCCACTGTAACCCTAGGTCTTTTCTGCAGAACTACTTCCTAGCCATTCGGTTCTAGTCTGTAACAGTGAATGGGATTCTTCCTTCCTAAGTGCAGGACTCTGCACTTGTCTTGTTGAATCTCATCAAGTTTCTTTGGCCCATCCTCAATTTGTCTAGGTTCCTCTGTATCCTATCCCTGCCCTCCAGCGTATCTACCACTCCTCCCCGTTTTAGTGTCATCTGCAGACTTGCTGAGAGTGCAGTCCATGCCGTCCCCAGATCATTTAATGAAGATATTGAACAAAACCGGCCCGGGACCGACCCTTGGGGCACTCTGCTTGAAACCAGCTGCCAACTAGACATGGAGCCGTTGATCACTACCCATTGAGCCCCGACGTTCTAGAGCCAGCTTTCTATCCACTTTATAGTCCAATCATCCAGCCCATATGTCTTTAACTTGCTGGCAAGAATACTGTGGGAGACAGTATCAAATGCTTTGCTAAAGTCGAGGAATAACACATCCACTGCTTTCCCCTCATCCACAGAGCCAGTTGTCTCATAATAGAAGGCAATTAGGTTAGTCAGGCATGACTTGCCTTTGGTGAATCCATGCTGACTGTTCCTGATCACTTTCCTCTCCTCTAAGTGCTTCAGAATTTACATGTTATAATATTTTATTTCTTCTTCAACCTGCCAATCACTAAAAACAAAACAAAAATCTGTTTCATAATATATAATTTAAAAAAATCCACATAAATTTTCCCTTGGTGAGAAGAAAAGGGAGAAAGAAGGGAAGGACTGCCCATAAAGATGCTTTATGCAGAGGAGTTATAGCTGTGCTTGTCCCGGGAGATTAGACAGACATGGTGGGTGTGGTGATATCATTTATTGAATCAAGTTTGGTTGATGAGAGAGACAAACTTTCGAGCTTACACAGAGCTCTTTTTCAGGTCTAGGGCCTGGTCTGTGCTGCAAAGTTAGGTCGACAGAAGCCATGTTAAATCGATCTAATAATGTGCATGTCTACACTTCCTAGTTCCTTCCACTGACCTAAGTGGCCTGTAAAGTTGACTTCTATGCTCCATCTCCACGAGAAGTGTAGCACTTGATTCAACATCCACGGGTTGACATGGAGATAGTTTGGACACTGCCTTGTGTAATTCAAATGAAATTGGCTTCCAGGAGGTGTCCCAGAGCGCTCTGCTGTGAATGCTTTGCAGAGCACTTTCAGTTCCACTGCACGTCAGCCAGGTACAGAGGAAACAGCTGCTCCCCTGTTAAAGCCCTGAGAACTTTTGATTTTTCATTTCCTATTTGATCAGCGTGGAGAGCTCGCCTGTACAGCTGATCGTGGAGACTCAAGCCTGCAAACGCACTCCAGCATGGAGTACACAGGAGATGGTGGATCTTATTGCTGTGTGGGGAGAATTGTATGTGTAGGCAGAGCTCCAGTCCAGCAGAAGAAACGCTGACATCTATGCT
Source organism: Chelonoidis abingdonii (assembly GCF_003597395.2). Lineage (NCBI taxonomy): Eukaryota > Metazoa > Chordata > Testudines > Testudinidae > Chelonoidis > Chelonoidis abingdonii. Next base: position 1,744,903 of record NC_133773.1, on the reverse strand, counting down.
AAGATGGTTTGGGGCATGGGGGAGAAGGGCTACATGAGGGACACACAGTAGTACCGCGTGAAAATAAAGAAGCTTCAGCAAGCATACCAGAAGACAAGGGAGGCGAATAGTCATTCTGGTTCTGCCCCACAGACATGCCACTTTTATGAGGAGCCGCATGCGATTCTTGGGTGGCGACCCCACCACTACCTCAAAACGCTCAGTGGAGACCTCCTAGGAGCCCTGGCGACCTTGAGCAACAACAAGGAGGACATTGTTGGTGACGAAGGGGGAATGAGAGGCAGGCAAGCGGAGGATCCATTCTCCCTGACAACCAAGAGCTGTTTTTAACCCTGGAGTCCATCCCTTCACAGGACTAGTTGGCGGCTGGGTAGAAATGGGTAGTGTGTGATGCTGGGGAATGTACCTCTGGTGAGCACACATCTCCAATCAAACTGTAGGAGTTGCATGCTATTATTTTCAATGTTTAATCTGAACAAAAAAGTAGGTGTAATGGGTATCGGTGGCCACTCCAGCTATGTCTCAGAAAAAAAACTGTTTGTGCATGGGGATGGCCCAGGAATCCTCCATGAAGATCTCTAGGAAGCTTTCGTGGAGGTACACTGCAATCCTTTGCAGAAGGTTTCTGGGAAGGGTTTCCTTATTTTGTCCACTGCGGTAGGACACTTTCCCATGCCGCTCCAGTATAAACTCTTCTGGCATCATTGTAGCACAGAGCATTGCAACATAAGGACCAGGTCTGTACCCAGACGCTTGTAGCATCTGCTCCCTTTCTGCTTCTGTTCCGCTTGGCAGAGTGGTATCGCATGGAGCCACTTGGGAGAAACAGGATAAGTTTTCAGCGCAAGCCCTTGAACCACAAACAATTCAACACGTAATCTGACCCCTTTGGTGAAATCTGGGTGTCACACCCACACTTCTTGAAACGTGCTGTGGCTGTGGTTGGAAGGGATTGCCGTGTATTGCAAGCAGCATGGGGGTGAGGTGGCTTCGTGTTTCTCCCTTCTCCCCCCAAAACCCAGTGCCACTTTTTTGTTTAAAAAAAAACAACGAAAAACAACCTATTTGGGAGGCTTTAGCTTTGATAGACACTATAAAAATCATGGACTGAATACAGACACTGAACTTATGGCTTATTACAACAATCTGTGACCAACCCCCTGCCCTCCATTCCTCTCTATTAACAGGGCCATTTCACATCAAATGGTCCCTTGAAATGTGTGTTAACTATTTATGCTAAACAGTCTATTCAAATCTTCTCTTTAGCTGTGACCCTTGGGTTATGTTTACACTGGAAACTTCAAACCACTGCCGCAGGAACCCTCCTGCAGCAGCACTTTGAAGTGCAAGTGTGGACGCACACGAGCGCTGAGAGAGAGCTTTCTCAGCACTCGTGGTAATCCACCTCTATGAGGGGATTAGCTCCCAGCACTGGGAGCCTGTCTGCACTAGCACTTTAAAGTGCTCAGACTTGCTGCACTCGGGGGTGATTTTTCACAACCCTGAGCCAACAAGTTAGAGCGCCAGTTTCCCAAACCTGAAGAAGAGCTCTGTGTAAGCTTGAAAGCTTGTCTTTCTCACCAACAAAAGTTGGCCTAATAAAACATAACACCTCATCCAGTTTGTCTCTCTCATATAGTTGCTTGTCATGTTGCATAATATTACTGGAAGAACCTTCAGGTGCTATGGCGGTAGGGTTGGTGTGAGAACCTGAATACAATAGATTAGAATTTATTTTTGGTGATATTGTTTAGAGATTTTTAGTACTATTTTAGCAATCTAGCCATGTTCTGTGACACTTCAGTTCTTATGTCTGCGAAGACATGCTTAAAGTTTTAGCATGCTGGTGCTGGAGTGCTTTGTAGGGTTGTGCCAGAAACTAACTGGAGGTGTTTAGTGCATTAGCTAAAACTTCATCTTCTTTCCTCTGTCGTCCTGCAACATCCAGTCTCCTGTCATCAGGCTGACTTCCACTTACATACAAGCATGGATTATACTGGTGACAACATAGATACCAGAGACCTCTTCTGGAGCGTTTAAAGTACCTGACCTCATCTAGGTTGACTCCATGCTTTAGTGAGGTTTTAATTAATTATTACTGTCAATCTGTCTGGAATAGCTCATGAGTGTGAGTGCCAGCCTCAGGCAGACTGTCAAGAAGCAAGTCAGTCTGTATTCAGTAAGTATTCAGGTTGCTCCCAGTCTCAAAGCACCAGGTCAGTTGCACCTTAGATCTCACACCAAAGACAGTGCTTGTCGTCAGTCTTATAATAAACTAATTAAAGATTTATTAACTGAGAAAAAGAATATGAGAGATATCTACAAGGTTAAAGCAGGCAAGCGTAGCTACAAACGAGTTAGTCTAGGTTCCAAAAAGTAATAGAAGCTGCTGTGATATGCAAGCTTTCTGTGTACTTTAGTGCTAACCCAAGCCCAGTGGCTTGGAATTCCTTGCTTATGCTTAGAAGTATTGTCATCTCCAGATTCCAAGGAGCATTGTAATACAATTCCTTCTGGTCAAGGATTTTTTTTCTCCTTCCCACCGAGTTCAGACTGGTGGGACATGTATTTGTGTTCATCTTTTCTTCATGGGTGTTGGGGTATGTTTACACTGGAAACTTCAAACCGCTGCCGCAGGAACCCTCCCGCAGCAGCACTTTGAAATGCAAGTGTGGTAGCATGCGAGCGCTGAGAGAGAGCGCTCTCAGCACTCCTGGTAATCCACCTCTACGAGGGGATTAGCTCCCAGTGCTAGGAGCCTGTCTACACTAGTGCTTTAAAGTGCTCAGACACTGGCTCATTTGGTTTCAGTGGTCCTTCTTGTGGACAGGATGAACACTTTCCTGTTAGGGGAGTTACACAGAGAGGCTTTCAATGCAGAAATTCAATATAACTTTATACCATGGGCTACAGATATTATATGCAGCATCCTACAAGCATTTCATCGAGTCTAAGCACTAAACACATTCTTACAAACTTAACGTCTGTTTTCACAGTGCAAACACAAAGGTGGGCCAGACTGATTTTCAGTTCTGCATTTGTCAGCGTTCAGTTAGGTCTAGGGTCCTTGTCATGAGCTGGCACCTGGTCTGCCAGCATCATAATGACATCACTGGGATGCTGGGATATCATGCTAGAGTAGTGTCTTGACATCACAGTGTCATGTGTGTGTGTTGGGGTGTGTGTGGAATTGGGTATCTTTTACTTTTTTCTGAATATCCTCTTTATTCTAATTAGTGTGAGTATTCAGCATCTATTGCTAAATGTGAAATTTTGTTAATACTATTTTCAGCTCCTCCCCAAAGCATTATAATTTGACAGAACTGAACTCTGGTGTTAGGTGTTCATATCTGATACAATACTGTAGCTGTGTTTACACCACAGACCTTACAGCGGCTCAGCTGTACCACTGCAGCTGCACTGCTGCCAGGTCTCCTGTGTAGCTGCTCTATGCTGACAGGACAAAGCTATCCCATCGGCATAATTCAACCACCCCCAATGAGCAATGGTAGCTACGTTGGCAGGAGAGCCTCTCCCGCTGACACAGTGCTGTCCACAGTGGTGCTTTTGTCAATGAAATGTATGTTGATCAGGGATGTGGTTTTTTTCACCCCCTTGACTGACAAAGTTTTCTGACAAAAATGCTAGTGTGGACATAGGCTGGATGTCTCTTGTATACTTTCTGTGACCTTGACAACAGAAAACACTGCCTCTAGTGGCAGATGTTCAGTTAAGTAATTGTTTACAAAATCAATCATCATTGGGAAAATTGTACAGTCTGCAACACTTCTAGGGTCTGAAATTATAAGTCAAAAACTGAGGCAACTGAAGTCTGAAATATCGTTATCAAACATAGGACTTGGGGCTGCAGCTAGGGATGATTTAATAATGGATCAATAAAGCTAAAAGGTCAAGACTATAATTTATTTTCCTTGGTATTACCCAGTTATTCCAATGCATATATTATGATTATTTCAGCTAAAAATAAGTTTGTGCATGCAAACGGACAAATATACAATAGAAATGATGCTATTAATAGTAAACTACTAGGGACAAATGGTTGAAAATCTATAACTTTAGAGTATACAGAATTCTTCAAAGATGCTCATAATTATAACTACCGTATATACTCGTTCATTAGTTCGTTCGTTTATAAGCTGACCTCCCAAGGTAAAAATAGCAAAAACCGTATGACCCTTTCATAAGCTGACCCTATGTTTCAGGGGTTGACAAACTCTGGCTCCTGGCCTGTTAAGGTAAGCTGTTAGCGGGCCTGGACATTTTGTTTCCCTGGAAAGTTCACAGTCACAGAGCCCCTCAGCTCCCATTTCCTGCAGCTCCCATTGGCTGGGAATAGCAAACCGCGGCCACTGGGAGCTGAGGGGCTCTGTGACTGTGAATGCTGCAGGTAAACAAAACATCCTGAGCCACCAGCAGCTTACCCTGGGGGCAGGGATAGCTCAGTGCATTGAGCATTGGCCTGCTAAACCCAGGCTTGTGAGTTCAGTCCTTAAGGGGGCCACTTAGGGATCTGGGGCAAAAATCAGTACTTGTTTCTGCTAGTGAAGGTAGGGGGCTGGACTCAATGACCTTTCAGGGTCCCTTCCATTTCTGTGAGATAGGATAGGTATATCTCCTGATGGGCCAGGAACCAAAGTTTTCTGACCCCTTCTATATTTTAAAAGTTGGCATCACAAGAAACACTCAAAAGTTTTGCTAGAATTATTTTAATGTAATCTAACAAAAAACGTGTTGTTTTTGTTATAATAATGGAACAAATATGTATTCACCTTCAAAATTACAATCAATATTTAAAATCGGTAAATGGATATTTAAAAGAAGAAACTTAGAACAATATGAGACTTTAAAAAGTCTTAAAATTCTTTAAAGTCTGAGTCAATCTCTGATTCACCAAACAGTTCATTAAACTCATCTTCAGTCACAGCTGCACCTGCATTGTCGTCATAGATGTCGGCAGTGTCATCTTCAGACTCAGATTCCTTCTCATCTTCAGTCTGTGGCATCATCAAATATGGCATCTTCTGACCCGTTGAGTGCATTGCTGATACAGCATTTCCGAAATGATTTTTCTGTCATTTCCGAGGGAATGGACACCCATGTGTCCTTGACCTACTGGATGACCAGATTGATTTCGAGCTTCGTAAGATTCCCACCTTTTGTCAGCTTTGCCATGTTTGAGCACATCGTCTCAGATCATATTTTGCATAGCCTGTCTTTAAAGGGTTTCTTCAGGCAGACATAAAGTGGTTGTAGAACTGAAGTTAAGCATCCAGGTATTACAGCCAAAGTAGTTTTCATATTTTTGGCCACATTTTTCACCTCATCCATCTTGTGCCCTGAACATGTCTCAAACGAGCATAGCAGGTTTCTTGAAAAGTGCGCCTGGTCTCTTATTCCACACTTTTTCCAGCCATTCAGTAGTCCCATTTTCATCCATCCATCCCTTTTCGTGTGCACGTACAGTGACACAAGCAGGAAATTTTGTTTTTAGGCAAGGTTTTTCTTTTAAAATTAACAGGAGGGAGCTTTGGTCCATTTGCCAAATGCAATAAAACCACTGTAAAATGGATTTTTTCATGGCCAGTGGCTTTTTCGCTATTGGTTATTGTTGCTCGGGAGATCAAATGTCATTGGCATTTCGTCCATATTTCCTTTTTTTGACAGTTCAAATGCATATTCCTTTCGATATTTTATAATAAACCTTTAGAAAGATTAAATTTTGTTTCTTTCAGATCTCTCGGCAGCTTTTGCGCTATTTTTGTTCACTGACGAAGACAGAACATGACAGTTCATGGAGCGAGTACACCAACTCGCTGATGCGACAAACGTTCATAGCTTTACTGACTTGCATTTGTCGTCTTTCGACATTTACAGAGCACGCAGACAAATTCCAGTTCTAGTGACTATGTACCCATTTTGTCGACATTCAACAACCCAATTGTTGAGATCTTTCCCCAGCTCAGGAAATGAAGCGCACCTCCTTGGACATTTTTTTCTTGCTTCTTGGCATGTCTTTTAGTGTTTTGTTTTATTTCGCCGTTCTCTTACTTGCTTCTCATTGATACCGAATTCATGAGCAGCAGTGCAGTTATTGTTTGCTTCTGCATATTCAACAACTTTAAGTTTGAATGATGCATGATAAGCAGACCATTTTCTTTTGATTTCACCATTCATTTTAAATACTAGTATGAAAATGTATTATAGTTCTAGATTTTGTAGGACTTTATATAGGAATGTCACTTGCTTTTTCACTGTCAAATTATTATTGTTCTTTGTTTATTTTAAAGCAGCCCTGTAGATTGGCATGTCTGTGGTGATAACAGGCTATTTACGTTTTATTAGTTCCATTGATTCTATACATTTTATTTTTGTATTGGCTCGAGACTTATGAGGTCCATTGGTAGAAATGCATAAAGAGATCAAATTACGCAGTAGTGGACTGACACCAGTGGTATAGTACTATTGTTCATTGTATTTTTCTGATTGGCTTGTAAGGTATAGCATTTTGTGAAACGGATGGGTCAAATGTCATGCAGATCTGCAGCACTGCTCTTTTAGTATTCAGTTCAAGCCAGTCTAGTCCAGTAAACAAAGCCTTTGCAACTTTAAAAGGCTGCAGTATTGACATCAATAAATGGGTCGGCAAACTTTGGCTGGCGGGTCGGAACGTTTTGTTTACCTGGAGTGTCCACAGGCATGGAGCCCCTCAGCTCCTTCCTGTGGCTGCGGTTCACCATTCCCAGCCAATGGGAAGTGGCTGCCACTTCCCGCAGCTCTTTTTGGCTGGGAACGGCAAACTGCAGCCACGGGGAGGAGCTGAGAGGCTCCATGCCTGCGGATGCTCCCTAGGTAAATAAAACAAAACTTCCACTACATGCATCTGACGAAGTGGGTATTCACCCATGAAAGCTTGTACTCCGATATGTCTGTTAGTCTATAAGGTGCCACAGGACTCTTTGTCACTTTTTACAGATCCAGACTAACATGGCTCCCCTTCTGATACTTGACAGTGTATTAGATATTCAATCCACTGATTCCATAGAGTTTAAAACCATCAAATTTTGGTGTCGACCGATTTAAAAGACGACCTCTGTTCTTTGACGCATTTTTTTTTTACCAAATTATTCGGCTTATGAACGAGTATATATGGTAATTATTTTTTTCAGAGGAGAAATGTGAAATTGTTTTCACTCTAAGTTTTCAGACATTTCCCCCTAATTTTCTTAGTATAGTTTTAATTTTCTATTAGTACTTTATTAATTTTCAGTTGTCAAATCCACAAACCTAATTGCTTCAAACCCAGTGGATTTGCCCAATTTCTTAGCAAAGATTTAATAGCATAGTGCTGTATGAGGTGCTAGATTGCTGAGACTTGATACTGTTGTAAAATATCCTTCACTAAATTTAATATTCTTCATTATGAAGAACTCTGAATAATTAAAACTAATCTAAACTTGTGCAAATTATGAAGTGAAATACGCTTGATATGTCTTCCTTGAATTTGTTCTTAATAACACTAATTTCAGTATTGAAGTAAATCTTCTGGTTATGTGTGTAAATATCTAAATCACAATGCAATTTCTAGTGCAATGACTGTTGTTCTTGATGGTTAATAACCATGTGTTAAGATTACAAAGGATACCAAATCTGTAGAATCAAAATATAAAATACATTAATAAGGCTGTCAATTGTAGTTAACTCAAATGATCAAAATAAATTAACTAGATTAAAAAATTAATCATGATTAATCTCAATTAAACAATAATAATGCCAATTTCAATTTATAATAAATATTTTTGGATGTTTTTCCACATTTTCAAATATATTGATTTCAGTTACAATACAGAATACAAAGTGTACAGCGTTCACTTTATATTATTTTTGAATACAAATATTTGCACTATAAAAAAGATAAAAGAAATAGTATTTTTCAGCTCAATTCATACAAGTACTATGGTGCAATCACTTTAATCATGAAAGTGCAACTTATAAATGGTTTTTTTGTTACATAACTGCACTCAAAAACAAAAAAAAATATAAAATTTTAGAGCCTACAAGTCCACTCAGTCCTACTTCTTGTTCAGCCAATCGCTAAGACAGACTTGTTTACATTTATGGCAGATAATGCTGCCCGTTTCTTATTTACAGTGTCACCTGAAAATGAGAACAGGCACTCACGTGGCACTTTTGTAGTGGTCATTGCAAGGTATTTATATGCCAGATATGCTAAACATTTGTATACCCTTTCATGCTTCAGCCCCCATTCCAGAAGACATGGTTCCAGGCTGATGACACTCGTTTAAAAAAAAATGCATTAATTAAGTTTGTGACCAAACTTCTTTTTGGAGAACTGTATGTCTTCTGCTGTACGGTTTTACCCGCATTCTGCTATATATTTCATGTTATTTATGGCAGTCTCAGATGATGACCCAGCATATGTTCGATTTTTAAGAACACTTGCATTGCAGATTTGACAAAACGCAAAGAAGGTACCAATATGAAATTTATGAAGATAGCTACAGCACTCAACCCAAGGTTTAAGAATCTGAAGTGCCTTCCAAAATCTGAGGGACAAGGTGTAGAACATGGTGTCAGAAGTCTTAAAGTAGCAACATTCTAATTCAGAAACTAGAGAGCTTGAACCACCTAAAAAGAAAATCAACTTTCTCTTGGTAACATTTGACTCAGATGATGGAAATGACTTTCTGTCAGGCCTCACTGCTTTCGGTCGTTATTAAGCAGAACCTGTCATCAGCATGGAAGCCTGGTCCTCTGGAATGGTAATCGATGCATGAAGGCGCATATAACTGTTTATTATATCTGGCACATAAATACCTTGCTACGCTAGCTACATCAGTGCCACGTGAGTGCCTGTTCTCATTTTCAGGTGACATTGTAAATCAGAAGGGGACAGTATTATCTTCTGTAAATGTAAACAAACTTGTTTGTCTTGGCGATTGGCTGAACAAGTACTAGGACTGAGTGGATGTGTAGGCTATAAAGTTTTACATTGTTTTATTTTTGAGTATAGCTATGTAAAAAGAATACTTTTACATTTGTAAGTTGCACTTTCACAATAAAGAAATTGCACTACAGTACTTGTGTGAAGTGAATTTGAAAAATACTATTTCTTTTGTTTCTTTTTACAGTGGAAATATTGTAATTAAAAATAATATAAAGAGAGCTCTTTGTTTTCTGTGTTGTGATTGAAATCAATATATTTGAAAATGTAGAAATATCCAAAAATATTTAAATAAATGGTATTCTATTGTTTAACAGTGCAATTTAAATTCTGATTAATCTCATGATATTTTTTAATCTCATGATGAATTTTTTTAATAGTTTGATAGCCCTGATATTAATAGTATTAGGTTGAAAACTATTGGACCATGTAGGTAGATATGTATTATTTTAGGCCACAAAGTAATTTTTCATGAGAACAGTGATTGTAAGCTTTGTGGAACATGCATTGTCATTTTACTCCATGTATCTATAACATCTAGCATTGTTGGACGCTAGACTCTGATTGGGGGCTCTAGGCTGTACTTGGTTAAAATATTACTTACTTATTTGTTGCTTTCAAAGTAATTTTTTTACTTTCAGCAATACCTGATATGTCTATTGAATATATTTTCCCCTTTTCCTAACTCTAGTAATTAAATTTTTTATTTAAATCCTTTATTATACTAGAGTGAAGACAAACCTTTAATTATGTAGCTAAAGTAGTCTCACTGTGCCTTTCATTATAACTTAGATTTTTCTTGGCCACCTAAAATTAAACAAAACTAAACCCACCTGCCAGGAAACTCCTGACTTTTTTTAAAGTCTGGATTGTAATCAGATACAGCAGTATTCTGAGAAGATTGTTAAACAGGGTTTTCTGTTTTGGGAAAAGTTTCCTAATGCATTTGTTATCTCATAACATGAAAAGAGCTAGGTTGAAAAACTCCAAACTTTACTTACTGTGTTATCAAGAAGAATTTTGAGTGGGTTATGTAGAGGAAGTGTGCAGACTCATGGCTTGAATTTACGTAGGGTTTAATAACTCTTCAGAAATGGATGCACCCGCTGAGTCAAAGTAATTTGCAGACTTATATAATTCCATAGAACAAGAGAAAAACACTGGGAATGAGACTTCTGTGGTATGTGCGCTTCACAAGAGAATGATTACAGTTGGTGGCTTCTCAAAAGTAGCCAATATCAGGCCACAAATGTAGGTTACCAGTAATGGATTTCAGTTCCTATTTTGAAAATTTGGGCCCTTTTTCTTGTTCAGAATCTTTAGGCTCAACAGATACATTAGTGTCCTTTCAAGTTTTCCACAGTGATTCATTGTGATCATTAAATCAGGGCTATTTTTGTGTCAAGAGATCACTTGCTATACTTAATTTTTCACTCAGAAGAATAACTGTTAGCACTGAAATTGCTAATTTCTGACTGCACATATCCTTAGGGCTCAGTCCAGCCAGATGTTGAGCACTCTGCTTCAGATCCAGCAAAGCCCTTGAAGTCAGCGAGTCTACTAACATGCTTAAATGCTGTGCTGGAGTGGAGCCAAGCGTGTTCATCACCTTGTAGTATCAAACATTGGGAGAATTCCCCTGTTGGTCTTGGTAGGCTCCGCTGTGGTACAACTAATATCTACTGAAGCCAATGGGAATAACTCGTATCTTGAGCAGAGAAAATAATGTCCCAGAAGTTTAAAAAAAAAAAAAAGGCAAAAGCCATAGTTTGTTTAATGTGCTTTGTTCTGCATACAATAAGTTAAAAATAATCATCCTGTACAATATAATCTAAAACACCAAGATTGTCACTTTGTGTCTCTCTGAAGCCTAGAATGTGTGAGTCAGTGTGAAGTGATGGAAGTATCTACGTGTATGGCTAAGCGCTCTTTTTGTTCAGATCAATCACCGTCTGTTACCATAAATTTTTAAGTTCTCAGCCATTTTGACTTTATAAATGACACCCATTCAGTGTACAGACACAGTAAGGCAAGTATCAATGCCATGTCCAGAGTCCTAGACCATTGTGATATCAGAGGTAACTCATCCAATTACCATCCTTACTCTGCAGCTAATTTGCATGCATCAATTTAATAGTTTGGAGGTGGGAGACTGCACATATGATGGATTGCTTGCCACAACTGCCGCATTCGTACGACGGTATGGGCTTTCGGCTACTAGATTAATCACAGTTTTAATCGCATTGTTAAACAGTAGAATATCAGTAGAAATGCGTTCAATATTTTTGGATTTTTTTCTACATTTTCAAATATATTGATTTCAGTTACAACACAGAATACAAACTGTACAGTGTTCACTTTATATTTTTTATTCCAACTATTTGCACTGTAAAAAGGATAAAAAAAAGTAGTATTTTTCAGTTCACCTCGGACAAGTACTGTAGTGCAATCTCTATTGTGAAAGTGCAATTTACAAATGTCCAGTTTTTGTTACATAACTCACTCAAAAATAAAACGTAAAACTGTACAGCCTACAATTCGACTCAGTTCTACATCTTGTTCAGCCAATCCCCAAGATAAACAAGTTTATTTACATTTACGGGAGATAATGCTGCCCACTTCTTATTTACAATGTCACCAGAAAGTGAGAACAGGCATTTGCATGGCACTGTTGTAGCCGTTGTTGAAAGGTATTTACATGCCAGATGCGCTAAAGATTCATATGTCCCCTCATGCTTCGACCACCATTCCAGAGGACATGCATCCATGCTGACGACTGCGCTGACGATAGATTCTGCTTGATAACAATCCAAAACTGTGCGGACTGATGCATGTTCATTTTCGTTATCTAAGTCAAATGCCACCAGCAGAAGGTTGATTTTCTTTTTTGTGGTTTGGGTTTTGTAGTTTTCACATCAGCATGTTGCTCTTTTAAAACTTCTGAAAGCATGTGGTACACCTCATCCCTCTCAAATTTTGGAAGGCACTTCAGATTCTTAAAGCTTGGGTTGAGTGCTATTGGTATCTCTAGAAATCTCATACTGGAACCTTTTTTGTCAAATCTGTAGTGAAACTGTTTTTAAAATGAATAACGTGCTGGGTCATCATCCAAGACTACTTTAACATGAAATATATAACAGGTTTCAGAGTAGCAGCCGAGTTAGTCTGTATCCGCAAAAAGAACAGGAGTACTTGTGGCACCTTGGACACTAACAAATTTATTTGAGCTTATAGTGAGTCTCCTCACTATATGTTCCATTCTGCGCGTCTGATGAAGTGGGCTGTAGCCCACGAAAGCTTATGCTCAAATTTGTTACTCTCTAAGGTGCCACAAGTACTCCTGTTCTTTTTATGAAATATATGGCAGAATGAGGGTGAAACACAATAGGAGTCACACAGTTCTCCCCCAAAGAGTTCAGTTAGTTAGAAATTTAATTAATGCATTTATTTTTTTTGAGTGTCATCAGCATGTAAGCATGTCCTCTGGAATGATGGCCCAAGCATGAAGGGACTTATGAATGTTTAGCATATCCGGCACATAAATACCTTGCAGTGCCGGCTACAAAAGTGCCATGTGAACAACTGTTCTCGCTTTCAGGTGATGTAAATAAGCGGGCAGATTATCTTGCGTAAATGTAACCAAACGTGTTTGTCTTTGGGGATTGGCTGAACAAGAAGTAGGACTGAGTTGACTTGTAGGCTGTCAAGTTTTATGTTGTCTTGTTTTTGAGTGCAGTTATGTAACAAAAAAAAAATTGACGTTTGTAAATTGCACTTTCACGATAGAGATTGCATGACAGTATTTGTCTTTTGCATTAATCTCGAGTTAACTGCAATTAATTGACACTCCAAGTTTCTTCATAATTCTGAAAGCTTATTGGGACTGGTAACATAGTAGCAACTTGTTCTAACAATAGTTAGCCTTTTTTCCAATACTAAGATTTCATTCCCTCATAAAAGTTGTTAAAAAAGTGAACCCATTGTGGCCCCAAGTCTTGCAATGAGATAGTTGACCCTTGAAGTCCATTTAAACCCTTTGAAGTCAGTGAGACTGAATGTGGGGATAGAGGGCTGTTCTCACAAGGCTTATTGCAGAACCAGGGCTAAATGAGCAGTGAAATGTAGAAGTGCTACCAATATAAAATAATTGTACTTAAAGAAAAAACATTTTCCGTTGAGTTCAGAAATCCATTCACTTCTTCCAAAAATCATTCTTAAGGAGATGAGCAGAGGTGGTAATGTAGGTTAATTTTTCTCTTTTCCCATGTTTTTTCTCTTCAGTTTTGTGGAAATCCTTCCATACAATGAATAGTTTTTATTTTGATCATTTATGGATGGTGGTGTGTGCTGTGTTCCAGAAAGAGCCTCTTTGCAGCAGCATTCCTCTAGAAATTTATGGGAATTTTTCAAGGAAATGCTAACATCAAATAAGAAATTGCAAGTTAAATTTTCTCAGTGCAGTTTTAGACTTTAAAAGAAACAAAGGAGGAAAACATAATCAGACATCTTTTGGGGGATAGAAAAGATGAAAACTAGGAAAAAATCCCTCAGATATTCCGTGTGTGTTAAGTTGGTTTTTTTTTTAAATGGTCAGTACAACTATACAAGCAGTGCCTCTTACCTTGGTTACAGCACCAATAGTATGATAGTAATTAATGATGATCTGGAGTGTCATCTGATCCTTTGAAGCTGAAAGAACAGAGTACAGTCCTTTCTCTCAAAGGACCTCTCCCATATGTTAGTAATCCCAAAGATAAACTCTCTACTTGTGAGATGTTTTACCACAATGAATGCATGTTTGCTGGAGTTGACCAGGTCTCCTGATTCCTGCTGAGATATTGACTAAAGTAACTGAGTCCATAGTAGCTATTTGTGTAAGGATTAACTGAATTTCAAGGCTATATACATAGAACAAGAAACTGGGGGGCAACTCTTCAGTGAGACTATATGCTTTTTCCCTTCATTGATGAAAAAAAATTCTGTTCATTCTTTACACTGATTGCTAGCTTGCATTGCTGGCAAGCCCAGGAGAAATGTTTGGCCAAGAATACTTTGGTTCTCAGTTCTGTTAGAGATGGCATTTACAGATCTCATCAGATTGTATTATTTACACATCTATAAAGAAATATTATCTTCTCTACATAAGTTTAGGGCCTCTGCCCTAGTTGATTCTGTTTATAGTAGGGTAGGGATTGACTTGTTTGATAGGCTCATGGTGGAGGAGGGAATAAATCATCCAGTTTCTCTTCTTAAGATTATGACTTTATAGGAAAGTTTGCAAGTTCACTGTTAACAGTGACTATTACACGTCACTTCTCTCACAAAACTGCTTGAGACTGAGTATGCCATTCTTTCTTAATTTGTCTATTTTAACATGTAAAATGTGCAAACGGCAGATCACTATCTGTTCATCTTTTAGTGATTTTTTTTTTGTTTTTGTTTTTTTGTTTAGGAATAACCAGGTTGAATACGTTTTTTTCTTTTGGTCAAGTCGAGCCTCAGATTCATTAAATGGAAAGTTGACTGTCTTGGAGTGAGTTTCGTGCTATAATTGATCCATCCTCTACAGTATTTTGTAAAGATACCCATACTGTTAGCTAATTTGAAATTCCTTCCTCAGGATTTTCACCTCAATTCACTTAGACACGCTGGAGAGATCACTTCAGCCAAATATTACATATATAGGCCCTTCTGCTGTTATCTAGAGCATAAAGCCCTTAAAGCAATTTTTTCATTCACATCCTCAAATATTTCAAGTGTGAATCCTGTTAATATGGCTGTCTGATTGCATTTCCTATTTCTTTGTTCTTCCCATATAGCAGTTCTGAACTTGCAGGAACATTTTAAGGCACATTCAATAAGGCAGATGAGTGATAGCAACAAATCTCAGACTGGGATATTTTAGGAGCCAATTTATTTTATTTTGTTCCAAACACATGCTACTTAGCCTTTCTTAATCTTAAGCATAGCATTTTTTGAAAAAATTGAACAGAAAAGTGTCACTTTCTTCTCTTTTTATTGCACAGTTATGGTCCTTGCAATAACTTCATTTATCTGAAAGTTTGTTAGACCTTATACGGTTTAACTTCTACTGTTTGAATCTTTCCATGAAGCCGCGTGGAAAGTGTTGGGCAGACTCTTTTGTCTCAACCACCAGCTAACCTTGAAAGAAATATACACAATGAGAGAGAAAATGAAAGTGCCTTTCAATTTAAACACCTCATTACTGTAGTGATTAAGCCTTTTTCTTTAAAGTTTTGAATGTTATTAAAGCCAGCAAGCCTGCATAGTTATAACCAGCATTATTTTTCAGCTCATCAGAGATGACATATTTGCAGAACATAATAGTAACTTGTTAGTGCACCCTGAGCAGCTGACACTTTTATTAAAGTAGATTGTAGTGAATATCAATAATTTAAGTTGCATTTTGTTTTATGACTATGTCTATAGCCAGATAACCATTTTTGAAATGCACTTACATTTTACTTGGCATTCTGATAGTGATGGCAGTTAATATTTATCTAAAGAAAAACATTTTCGATGGTAAAACTGAAACTTTATGCTATCAAGATAGCAATTCTGCTTTTAAAAAATTACTGTTACTCTTCCACATAGAGGAAGAAAAATAAGTTCATGAACTATAGCTAGCGTATTTAATGTTTGAGGATACGACGCATAGTGAGACTGCGTATTGGAAATTTTATTTCCTGGTGCTCTTCCGTTATTGCCCTCTCTACAGTGATTTTCAACAATTTTCCAATGGTTTGAGGGGCTGATGCTTAGCAAATGATATTCAAATCCTTTAGCATCTCGAGCATCACAGCTAGAGCCAACCTTAGAATTGTGGGTTGGGCTTGTTAAATAATTTTTCTTGAGCTGCCTACTGGGATCACTCCATTAGGCACAGTACTGGTCATAGGATTTTGGGAAGGCTTATTGAGATGGTTCTTTGAGGTCTCCATAGTGATTGTTTACATAAAAGAAGGCAGAAAGAGAAAGGAGCCACTGCCTTCTCTGCTGCAACACTGGAACCTAGATGCTTGCGATGGGGACCACGTGATTTCCAATATAACTTTTTTGAATTTTAAAGGGTAGTTCTCCAAATAAGCAGGTTGGTTTTTTGGTCTTCAGGTTTGTATGTGTATTCTGGTGAATGTGAGCGTGAGCATGTATTTCAGAAGGAATCCAGTCTTTAAGGACTTCAAGTGATGGAGAATCCACCACATCTTTGGTAAGTTTTTCTAGTGGGTAATTATCCTTACTGTTAAAAATGTGCAATTTGTTTATAGTTTAAATTTGTTTAGCTTGAATTTCCAGCTATTAGCTCTTGTTATGAGTTTGCTAGATTGAAGAATCCTCTTGTAATAGGTATCCTCTTCCCATACAGGTACTTACAGACACGGGCAACTCTAGCTATTTTGTCGCCCCAAGCATGGCAGGCAGGCTGCTACGGGAGGTCCCTGGTCCCTTGGATTCGGCGGCAGGCCTGCGGGAGGTCTGTCAAAGCCACAGGACCAGCGGACTCTCCGCAGGCATGCTGCCGAAGGCAGCCTGCCTTCTGCCTTCACGGAGACTGGCAGAGCACCCTCTGTGGCTTGCCACCCCAGGCACGCGCTTGGCGTGCTGGTGGCTGGAGCCACCCCGGCTTACAGAATGTGATCAAGTCACCTCTTACCCTCTTTTGATAAGATAAATAGATTGAGGTTGTTTCTCACTCTTAAGTCTTATTTCAGGTTTTCCAGACTTTGGATATTTTGTGTGGCCCTCCTGTGATCTCTCTTCAAATTTTCAACATTTATTTTTAAAATGTAGACACCAGAACTGGACACAATATTTCAGTAGTGGGCTGAGCAATGTTGTATAAACACATAATAATGTCCTGCTCATAGTCCATTGTTTATACATCCAAGGATCACATTAACTCTATTAGACTATGTCTGCACCACTGTCGCTGTGATCACAGTTTGGGTAGGCATCTGTGCTTGCTTAAAGATGCAGCAGCATTGGCTTTAGTGCAGGCTGTACAAGCCTGTCCAAAATCCGGTATGTACTTGCCTTTTTTAACTCAGACTGAAGCCTGTGCTGACGCATCTTAGCTATTCTTTTTAGCTGTGCTAGCTAAATAGCAGTTCAAGTAAGGCATGCCCATGCTACTTTTAATTGTATCTCCAATTTTTAGTGTATACATGGCCTTTTTAGATACAGTAACTCCTCGCTTAACGTTGTGGTTATGTTCCTGAAAAATGTGACTTTAAGCAAAATGATGTTAAGGAAATCCAATTTCCTCCATAAGAATTAATGTAAATGAGGGGGTTAGGTTCCAGGGAAATTTTTTTCACCAGACAAAAAATGATATGATATATAGATATACACACAGTATACGTTTTAAACAAACAATTTAATACTGCTCACAGCTATGGTGATTGTGAAGCTTGGTTGAGGTGGTGAAGTGAAAGGGAGGGATATTTCCCAGGGAATGTTTTGCTGCTAAATGATGAACTGAGCCTTCAAGGGTTAACATGTTAATGTCGCCTCTCAAACAAGGCAGCATAAACACAAACAGTGAAATCCTTGCTGATCTTAAAACACAAAAAAGAAGCTTACAAAAAGTGGAAGCTTGGAAAAATGACCAGGGAGGAGTATCAAAATATTGCTCAGGCATGCAGGAGTGAAATCAGGAAGGCCAAATCCCACTTGGAGTTGCAGCTAGCAAGAGATGTTAAGAATAATAAGAAGGGTTTCTTCAGGTATGTTAGCAACAAGAAGAAAGTCAAGGAATGCGTGGGCCCCTTACTGAATGAGGGAGGCAACCTAGTGACAGAGGATGTGGAAAAAGCTAATGTATTCAATGCTTTTTTTGCCTCTGTCTTTACAGACAAGGTCAGCTCCCAGACTGCTGCACTGGGCAGCACAGTAGGGGGAGAAGGTGACCAGCCCGGTGTGGAGAAAGAAGTGGTACAGGACTATTTAGAAAAACTGGATAAGCACAAGTCCATGGGGCCGGATGCACTGCGTCCGAGAGTGCTAAAGGAGCTGGCAGATGTGATTGCAGAGCCATTGGCCATTATCTTTGAAAACTCATGGCGAATGGGGGAGGTCCTGGATGACTGGAAAAAGGCTACTGTAGTGCCCATCTGTTAAAAAGGAAGAGGAAGAGCGGAACACAGGCCAGACAGCCTCACCCTCAGCCCTAAGAAAAATCAGTGAAGCGGTCCTCAAAGGAATCAATTCTGAAGCACATAGAGGAGAGAAAATGATCCGGAAATATCAGCATGGATCACACAAGGCAAGGACAATGGACAAACCATATTGCCTTCGCTGAAGAGATAACGGCTGTGAATGAGGGAAAGCAAGGAGTATCCTGACTAGCAAAGCTTTTGAATACAGTCTCCGACAAGCAATTCTTCGCATAGTTAAAGTAGATGGCCGGATGATTGGACCTATAAAGTGGTGAGACAAAGTCCCCTGCCTGGGGTCCCCGCGCTATGGAAAGTGCTCACCTCAGTGATCCCCACAGTCGGAACAACCCCCGTCTGACAGGAGTTGGATGGGGGAAACCTGGTCCTGCCCCACGCAGTTCCAGCCCAGCCGTGGATGCAGCTGCTAAGTGCCAGTATGTAACAGCTCATGACAGCACAACGCCCGGCTACTCCAAGGCCTCACTCAAAACACCTCTATAGCCTCCACACAACAGGACAACGTACCTCTATGTCTCAAACGCTCCGCGTCTAACCTCCAAAGCCACCCATCTCAGCCAGCTCCTGTGCCTCTTGCCCCAGCTCCCCACCGCGATCCTCTCTCCTTAGCTCTCCCCACCTGACTGGAGTGAGCTCCTTAAACCCAGTGCCCGATAGCCCGCCTGATGGCTGCAAAGATGTCTAATCACCTCTTCTGCCTTAATTGGTCTAGCAAGCCTGATTACTCTAGTGCAGCCCATCGCCTGCACTCAGAACAGAAAAGACGCACATCAGTACCGTATATGCGTCTCCAACGCTGGACCTACAATTGGGTCGTCACATGTGAATAAGAAAGCGGCTAGATCATCGGCTCAACATAGGATCAATGATCCAAGTCAGTTGCAAGCCGTTCAAAGTGATGCCCCAAGTATCGGGCCTTGGAACCGTTTTTGTTCAATACTTTAAATGACTGAGGATGGTGGACGGCACCTCAGCAAGTTGCAGATGCACAAACGAGCAGAGTAGATACGCAGAGGTAGGAATAACAATAAGAGGGAAAAAAACCCCTAGACAGATTAGAGAAACTGGGCCAAAAGAAATCTGAGGTTCATCGAGGACAATTGCATAGTCTGCACCATTAGAAGGAGAATCCCATGCACAGTTACAGACTAGGACCGAATGGCTAGGAAGCATTCTGCAGAAAAGGACCTAGGGTACAGTGGATGAGAAGCGAAATGAGCAACAGTGTGCCCTGTGCCAAGAATGGCTAATGCATTTTGGCCTATAAAGTAGGGCATTGGTCCAGCGCAGATCGAGGATGTAGCATCCCCTCATTTACAGGGTGAGGCGCATCGGGATACTGTGTCCAGTTTTGGGCCCCACACTACAAGAAGCATATGGAAAAATTGCCAAAGAGTCCAGCGGAGGGCAACACAAATGGTTAGGGTGCTGGAGCACATGACTTATGAGAAGAGGCTGAGGGAACTGGGATTGTTTAGTCTGCAGAAGAAAAGAATGAGAGGGGATTTGATAACTGCTTTGAACTACCTGAAAGGGGGTTCCAAAGAGGATGGATCTAGACTGTTCTCAGTGGTACTAGATGACAGAACAAGGAGTAATGGTCTCAAGTTGCAGTGGGAGAGGTTTAGGCTGGATATTAGGAAAAGCTTTTTCACTCAGTGAGGTGAAGCACTGGAATGGGTTCCCTGGGGAGGTGATGGAATCTCCTTCCTTAAGGTTTTTAAGGTCATACTTGACAAAGCCCTGGCTGGAATGATTTCATTGGGAATTGGTCCTGCTTTGAGACAGGGTTTGGACTAGATGACCTCCTGAGGTCCCTTCCAACCCTGATATTCTATGATTCTGTGAAACACGAGGGGTTGATAAATTTTTGGAGAGGATGGTATGATGAGAGAGCCTAATTTTGGCAATTAATTGATCTTTGATTATTAGCAGGTAAATATGCCAGTGGTCTGTGATGGGATGTTAGATGGGGTGGGATCTGAGTTACTACAGAGAATTCTTTCCTGGGTTCTGGCTGGTGAGTCTTGCCCACATGCTCAGGTTTTAACTGATCGCCATATTTGGGACTGGGAAGGAATTTTCCTCCAGGGCAGATTGGCAGAGTCCCTGGAGGTTTTTCGCCTTTCTCTGCAGCATGGGGCACAAGTCACTTGCTGGAGGATTCTCTGCACCTTGAGGCCTTTAAACTATGATTTGAGGACTTCAAGAACTCAGACATAGGTTAGGGGTTTGTTCCAGGAGTGGGGGGTGAGATTCTGTGGCCTGCATTGTGCAGGAGGTCAAACTAGATGACCATAATGGTCCCTTCTGACCTTAAGTCTATGAATCTATGAGAGGAGACAGCACAGCAGACAGAGACAGGCACACACCAGAGATGCACGCTGCCCCTTTAAGCAGGCTGACCCATTCTTAAGTGCATTGTCTTTTTAAGTGGATCAGGAAGTTGAGACAGCAGCTGCTGCCCCAAGCTCTTTGTCTCTCTTTGTCTATGTCCCCTCCCTGCTCTATATGGAGAAGGGGTAAGCGGTGTGCAGGAGCAGGGGGGAGGGGGGACACCCTGACATTAACCGCCCCCTTCTCCCTCTGCCCAGCAAGCAGGAGTCTCTGGGAGCAGCTCCAAGGCAGAGGGCAGGAGCACCACATGGCAGTGGTGGGAGGGACAGCTGAACTGCCTTGATAGTCTGCTGGGTGGCTGCAGCACAGGGAACTTAGGAGTGCAGGGAGTTGAGGGGGGCTGCTGGTCCACCCTGGTTACAAGCCCCCACCAGCTAGCTGCAACCGGCCATTCTTCCTGAAAGCAGTGGACAAAGCAGGCGTCTGCCAAACAATGTTAGAAGGGAGCATTGCACAACTTTAAATTAGCATGTTCCCTAATCGATCAGCAACGTAACAATGAAACAATGTTAAACCGAACGACTGTAAGTGAGGAATTACTGTACAGCATTATATTGAGAGCTCTCCTTATTTGACGTGACTCTAAGTCCTTTTCAGTGTTCCTAGTTTCCAGGATATAGTTCTCCATCCTGTAACAATGACCAACATACTTTGTTCTTAGATGTATAACATTTGACTCTACCAAAAGTCTTACTCCTTACTCAAGAAACCTCAAGTGGGGATAGACTTTGTGATGGCGACTGAGGACACCAAAGTCCTTATAAAGAGGGATACCACCTGTAAAAGTGGACTTTCAAGCAATGAAACTCTCCTTTATTCCAAATACTCTGAAATAGCAGGGATACTCCAGAATCATGTGCATTCTTCTACAAGAGACATAGCACTTTCACTTTGATACACAGGAGATGTGTTCACCCTTGGACCGGAGTTCTTGTTTTTCTGCTTTAGTACCATATTGTCCTAATGTTACATCTATATTTTACGGGTTTGTCACAACTCTTTACCTCACTGTCTCCCTACTCTGTTCAGACTTTTCCATACACTTGGTAGTTAATCTGTGAATCTAAATACCTTCCAGATCATCTGTGATAAGCAGAGCTGCCTGAGATCACTGAGGTGTGTGTTTGTAACAGTTTTTGCTCTCCTTTATGAATAGAGGCAAAATATATTCGAATACAAATTCCTCCAAGAAATGTTACAAGAGTGAAAGGTATAGATGTCAGGGTATTAAATTTTTTTACAACTTTATACCATCTATCTCAGAAAAAAATTACAAATAAATCATAATCATTGTTCTAAAACAAACTTAAGTTGCATGAAGAGAGAGGTATTTAGATTGCAGAATTTCTTAGTTGAATGACTTACATTAATATAGTGACTGACTTAGCTGTGTTTCTTCTGGGCTACATGATTTCTCTAGGTATGATTACTTGGTCCTTCCTGGAAGACCCTTTAAACCTGTCAAGAATCTGATTAAAGATTAAAGTAAATGTATAATTTAATTTTTCTTGATTATAACATTCAGGCATTCAGTAAAATATTGCCATGAAAATATTCCTGGATCAGAGTTAAAATTCATTTTTGGTGTTGTATATTCACTAGCCATTAGATTGAAATTTATATTGACCCAATATATCCAGTTTCTTTGATCTTTGAAAAGGTCTTTTATGCTGACTGTTGTCTATGTAGGTGTTTAAGACAGGTGTTTTAGAAAAAAATCTAATTGTGTAGATTGTAAACTTCTTTGTTGGGTAATTGGTTACACTTCACATAGGAAATCATCCCAAATATTTGTATTTGAATGACCTGCTTCCCTGCTGTACTGGGAATATTTCTGAGCTGAGCAAACAGGGTGCAGTTTTCCTTTAAAAATGCTTTCTTTGCACGTATTGTCTTCTCAGTACCCCTTCCTGCATACATGAGACATCTGTATTTTATACATTAAAACTTTATTTTAAAGTATTGCAAAGCATGAGTTTGTCTAGTAACATTAATGCAGGATAAATTTCTCACCTCCCTTTAGGCAGTAGATAGCTTAACCTTGCTGCGGGCAAAACATAGAAACAAATCAATTTTAATGCTTGCTGTAAGGCAATTGGAAGCTGTTTTTTTAACCAAACTTAGTCCAACTGACACTTGCTCAAGGTGGTCCTCTTCAAAACTTCATTGGGCATATAAAGAGTGACATTTGTCACAAGGCCGCTAAGGAGTCTAGATGGAAATTCAAGTAGACACACTATGAAATCTACAGAGATAATTTCTGAGAATGCTTTATCTCTGTTTTGATCCTCTCTCCTGTTTTCCTTAATGTTCCCATTGCAAGAAATAGTGCTTCAGATTGTGCTTTGTGATTGTCAGCCCCCTAAATGCTTGTCCAAGTGAGGAATTAGGCTCAACAGATATGGTAGTTAAGATAATGTCACTGTGCAATGCTGTTTAAAACAGGGTTTCCTAATGAGGGTGTTCAGACGCACTTGTTTAAATAAAAATACTAACAGTTCACATGGTCTCATTTCTTCCTTCCCAATCTTCACTTGCCCATGGACTCAGCAAACAAATTAAACAAGCTGAGAACCAGAATTGCCCTGTTTATGCTCTGAGATTCAGTTACTAACACTTTGTTTAAATGTACCATAAGACATCTCTACATATAAAATTAGTGTATTTATTACAGTTTGCTGCTTTTCTCTTTGTATATTTATAAAACTGAAATTTGGCTTGGAGTTCATTTAGAACCAAATCGTGCCTGGTTCTTGTGCTTCTTTCTGTGTGCTTAACCAACGAACTCACCCTGAATTAGGGACCAAGCACAATTGCAGTCTCTGCGTTCTTTGGATGCTAAGCATTCTAAAGAGAAAATGAAGGAGATACAGCTATGGCCTCCATAAACACTCCACTGTCCAGCATCTGCCTAAGGGAGAGTGCATTATGCATATTTGTGCTTACTGTCAGGTAGCCTTCTGGAAGGCACAGCACTTCCTGGCACTCCCAACAGGTGTTATGATGCTACATTCCTGCCAGTGCTGAAGTACTCAATGCTTTTTTTTTTTTTTTTTTTGCGCCGCAGCCTTCACAGACAAGGTCAGTTCCCAGACTGCTGCACTGGGCAACACAGTATGGGGTGGAGGTGAGCAGCCCTCAGTGGTGAAAGAACGTTTTAAGGACTATTCAGAAAAACTGGACATGCACAAGTCCATGGGTCTGGATGCAATGCAGCCGAGGGTTCTGAGGGAGTTGGCTGATGTGATTGCAGAGGCTTTGGCATTATCTTTGAAAACGACTGGTGATTGAGGGAGGTCCCGGACCTGGAAAAAGGCTAGTGTAGTGCCCATCTTTAAAAAAGGGAAGGAGGAGAATCCAGGGAACTGCAGAGTTGTCAATCTCATCTCAGTTCCTAGAAAAATCATGGAGTAGGTCCTCAAGGAATCCATTTTGAAGCACTTGGAGGGAGAGGAAGATGATCAGGAACAGTCAACATGGATTCACTCAAGGACAAGTCATACCTGAGCAACCTGATTGCCTTCTATGATGAGATAACTGGCTCTGTGGATATGGGGAAAGCGGTGGACATATTATACCTTGACTTTAGCAAAAGTTTGGATACGGTCTCCCACAATATTCTTGCCAGCAAGTTAAAGTAGTATGGATTGGATGAATGGACTGTAAAGTGGATAGAAAGAGCTTGAACTAGATAGGGTTGAAACGGTCGATGTCTAGCTGGCAGCGATATCAAGCGGAGTGCCCAGAGTCGATCCTGGGGCTGGTTTTTTCAACATCTATTAATGATCTGGATGATGGGAGGATTGCATCCTCAGCAAGTTTGCGGAGACACTAAGCTATGGGAGAGTAGATTGGCTGGAGGGTTGAGAGAGATGCAGGCTGGAAATTGGAGGATGACCAAGGCCAGTCGATGAGGTTCAACAAGAACAAGTGCAAGTCATAGAATCATAGAATATCAGGTGACGGATCCTTAGGGGGTCATCTGTCAACCCTGCTCAAAGCGGGCCATCCCAACTAAATATCCAGCCAGGGCTTTGTCAAGCCTGACCTTAAACGCTTGAGGAGGTTCCCACCTCACTAGGTAGCCATCCATGCTTCACACCCTCTAGTGAAAAAGTTTTTCCTAATCCAACTAACTCTCCCTGCAATTGAGACCATTATCCTTGTTCTGTCGGCTGCTGCACTGAGAATAGTCGAGAATCCTCCTCTTGAACCCCTTTCAGGTAGTTGAAGAGCTATAAAAATCCCCTCATTCGTCTCTTGCGACTAAACGTCCAGTTCCTCAGCCTCTCTCATAAGTTATGTGCTCAGCCCTTCAATCATATTTTGTTGCCTCGCTGGACTCTTCCAATTTTTCCACTTTTTGTTGTAGTCGGGCCAAAATGGACCAGTACTCCAATGAGCCTCACCAATGTCGAATAGAGAAGATATCACATCCCTTGAGGGTGCAATGCCTACTTATACACGCAAAATGCTGTTAGCCTTCTGGCAACAAAGGCAACACTGTTGACTCTATTCAGCTTCTCGTCATCTGTAACCCGTAGGTCTTCTGCAGAACTGTTCCTAGCCTTTCCTAGTCTGTAGCAGTGATGGGATTCATCCTTACCTAGTGCAGGACTTGGACTTGTTGAATCTCATCAGTTTTTTGGCTCATCCGTCTATTTGTTAGGTCTCTCTGTGTTCTATCCTACCCTCCGTGTATCTCTCCTCTCCAGTTGGTGTATCTCAAACTGCTGAGGTACAGTCCCGCTGTCTTCCAATCAATTACGCAAGATATTGAACAAACGACCCTATGACATTCTGCTTGATACGGTACTCACTACATGAGCCATGATCATACCCATTGAGCTCATGCACTAGCCAATTTTCTTCTCGACTTAGTCTTCATCAACCATACTTCTTTAACTTGCTGGCAAGATACTGTGGAAGACCTATGGAAAGCTTTGCTAAAGTCAAGGAAAACGTTCACTAGCTTTCCCTTCCCGGACCCAGTGTTATATCCTCATAGAGGCTCATTAGGTTATCACAATCCCCTTGGTAGAATCCATGTGATAGATTGATCCTTTCCTTATGCTTCAGAATTGTTCTTGAGACCGCTCCTGATTTTTCTGCGGGCTGAGGGTGGGGTCTGGCTGTAGTTCCTCCTCTATTCCTTTTTAAAGTATGGACTACAGTGCCTTTTCCAGTCATCTGAGAGCCTCCCCGCGTGATCGCCATTTTGGTTTTCAAAGATATGGCAATGGCTCTGCAATCCATTGCGCTCCTTTGCCTTCGACGCATGTGATTGGCCTGATTGTGCTATCCAGTTTTTTTCATAGGCCTACATTCTTTCTCCACACTTAGGGCTGGGTGGCTTTCCCCCCTTATTGCTGTGCTTGCCGTGCAGCGTTGGTAGCTCCTTGTTTGTTGAGCGGAAAAAAGATTGAGTCGTAAGTTTTTCCAATCCTCGGTCATTTGTTCCTCCACATTCGTACGCCCACATTTCGCTGTACCCCTTCTTGTTGCGGAACATACCTGTTAGAACCCTTCTTGTTACCCTGTCACTCCTTGCTATTGTCGTTGCAATCAGTGTGTTAGCCTTCCTGATTTCACTCCTGCATGCCTGAGCAATATTTTGATACTCCTCCCTGGTCATTTGTCCAATCTTCCCCTTCCTGTAAGCTTCTTTTTGTGTTTCAGATTAGCAAGGATTTCACTATTAAGCCAAGCTGGTCGTCTGCCATATTTACTATTCTTTCTACACATAGGGATGGTTTGTTCCTGCTCCCTCAATAAGGATTCTTTAAAATACAGCCAGCTCTCCTGGACTCCTTTCCCCCTCAAGTTATTCTCCCAGGGGATCCTGCCCATCAGTTCCCTGAGGGAGTCAAGTCTACTTTTCTGAAGTCCAGGGTCCGTATTCTGCTGCTTTCCTTTCTTCCTTGTGTCAGGATCCTGAGCTTGACTATCTCGTGGTCACTGCTCCCAGATTCCCATTCACTTTTGCTTCCCCTACTAATTCTTCCCAATTTATGAGCAGCAGGTCTAGAAGAGGTTTGTCCCTCGTTAGTTTGTCCAGCACTTGCACCAGGAAATTGTCTCCTATACTGTTCAAAAACTTTCTGGATTGTCTGTGCACCACTGTATTGCTCTCCCAGCTGGCACTGGTGTGATTTAGTACCTCATGAGAACCAGGGCCTGTGATCTAGTAACTTCTGTTAGTTGCCTGAAGAAAGCCTCATCCCTCTGGTCTGGTGGACTATCGCAGACTCCCACCACGGCATCACCCTTGTTGCTCACACTTCTAAACTGAATCCAGAGACTCAGGTTTTTCTGCAGTTTCATACTGGAGCTCTGAGCAGTCATACTGCTCTCTTATGTACAATGCAACTCCTCCACCTTTTCTGCCCTACCTATCTTTTCTGAACAGTTTATATCCATCCCTTGACAGTACTCCAGTCATGTGATTTATCCCACCAAGTCTCTGTTATTCCAATCACATCATAGTTCCTTGACTGTGCCAGGACTTCCAGTTCTCCCTGCTTGTTTCCCAGGCTTCTTACATTTGTGTATAGGCACTTAAGATAACTTGCTGATCATCCTGCTTTCTCAGTATGAGGCAGGAGTCCTCCTATCTTGTGCTTTACTGCTTGTGCTTCCTCTCAGTATCCCACTTCCCCACTTACCTCAGGGCTTTGGTCTCTTTCCCCCGGTGAACCTAGTTTAAAGCCCTCCTCAGTAGATTAGGCAGCCTTCTTGTGAAGATGTTCTTTCCTCTTTGTTAGGTGGAGCCCATCTCTGCCTAGCAGGCCTTCTAGGAACACCATCCCATGGTCAAAGAATCCAAAGCCTTCTCTCCGACACCACCTGCGTAGCCATTCGTTGACTTCCACGATTTGATGATCTCTACCTGGGTCTTTTCCTTCCGCAGAGAGGATGGACGAGAACACTACTTTCCCCTCAGACTGCTTTATCCTTCTTCCCAGAGCCACCTAGTCGTCAGTGATCTGGTAGAGGTCATTCTTGGCAGTATCACTGGTGCCCACGTGGAGAAGCAGGAAGAACAGCGATCTGAGGGCTTGATGAGTCTCAGCAGTCTCTCCGTCACATCATGAATCCTAGCTCCTGACAAGCAACCCACTCCTCTGTTTTCCCGGTTGGGACAGTAGATAGATGACTCAGTCCCTCTAAGGAGGGAGTCCCCAACCACCACTACCCACCACCTCCTCTTAGGAGTGGTGGTCGTGGAACCCCCATCCTTGGGACAGTGCGTCTCATGCCTTCCAATCAGTGGAGTCTCCTTCTGCACCCTTCCCTCAGATGTATCCTCTAGTTTACTCTCTGCATTAATACCTCTGGAGAGTATATGAAAACGTTTGCTCACCTGCATCTCCATTGCTGGTACATGGACGCTCCTCTTTCTTCTTCTGGAGGTCACATGCTGCCACATTTCTTCACCATCCTTTTGTCCCCGCTGTGCAACCTGCTCTGATTCATCAAAGTATTGTGCCCATAGAAGCATATCCTGATGTCTGTCCAGGAAATCTTCATTTTCTTTTATGCAATGCAGGGTTGATACTGGTTTCTCCAGATGCTGAATCTTTTCTTCCAATATGGAGACCAGCTTGCACATTGTACAGAGAAAGTTGCTTCTTTCCTGTGGAAAAAAGACAAACATGGCACATCCTGTGCATGTCACAGCAGCTGATCGCTCACCATCCATATTGCCTTCCTTCTAAGAGCTTCCTTAGATGTTGCAGTAACTACTCAGAGAAGCCTGCAAGATGAAAGACTCAGTGGGCTCTCCCCAAGTAAACTCCCAGTCAAACTCCTTCTGTTCGCCTCTCTGCTGTTTGCCACTCAACTGATTTGCAACTGGCTGCCTTTTCATAACAATCAGGCCCACCAACACAGCCCCCCAATGCAGCACTTAGCCTACCTCATCTCAGACAGATGCTAGTCAAACTCCCTCTGTTAGCCTCTCCACTGTTTGCCGCCATGAAAATTAGAATTCAAGATGGAAGAATCCCATGCACTGCTACAGGCCTCCTTGCCTGGAGTGTTCCTCTGTCCTCTCCCGTCTGGTCCCAGCAGCAACTGATCTGCTCAGGCCCTGCAGCTCCTTTTAGCTGGACATGCTGTACTCTGATGGCTGCTTCCTTGCTTCTGGGGTGGGATGTGGCAGGACTGCAAGATCTCCAGGAGGGAGTTTTAAAGCCTGGTAGACCCCATCACAGTTCCTTAGAGCTTTGTTGAGAGTTTCAGCAAAGGTGCCATTGTAGAGAGCTAGCCACTAGGAACTGGACTGAATTACTAATGAATGCATTCCAAAAAGTCAGCCTCCAGAATTTACCAATGAAGCACCTCTTCCAGGAAAACGCACTCCTTGCTCTCCCGAAGTTGAATCCCTTCTGTGGCCACTACTTTGTGGATTCAGGGAATCCAAATCTGTATCCCCACTGTTGACTGCAGAGTGAATCTGCCCTATTATTGATAGACTTTCTGGGTTGAAGTTGAACCAGTGATCTGGAGGTGAAAGTCCTGTATCTCATCATTGTTTCCCTCATCCAGTCTACTGGAAGTCTAGTTTAAAGGGAAAGAAACCCTCTATCTCTTCTTGCTTCAAGTTATGAGCCCAAAAAATAGTATCTGGCAAAGATGCCCTGAATAAGTGGAGAGATGACTTTCTCAGTGACATACTTACCATTTCACGTGTGGTTTTGCTACTAATTTCTTATCTTCTGCTGCACTGGAAATGAAAGGTATATTGCCTGTGACAGGACACAGAAGTGAGTCGTGTTTTAAAAAGTTGTTGGAGTGCCAATGATAGTGACTGAACACAGAAGCAATCTTTTTTCTTAAAGCAAACCTGCAAATGCTACACCTCTACCTCGATATAACGCTGTCCTCTTGAGCCAAAAAATCTTACCGCATTATAGGTGAAACTGCATTATATTGAACTTGCTTTGACTACTGGAGTGCGCAGCCTCGCCTCCCAAGAGCGCTGCATTCATCTGAATTCGTGTTATATCAGGTTGTGTTATATCGGGATAGAGGTGTACTTAAATTCGTGCAAACATAACCAAAACTCTTTTATCAATATCGTTTCCAGTCTCTAGCAGATAAAGGGAGATAGTATTTTTCCAGAACTTAAAAAAAAAAAAAAAGGAAAAAAATGCTCAGTAATAAACTTTATCACTCAAATTTTATTATGTATGAAAGAACAGAGTGAAACGTATTGTGGAATAATCTACAGTAATTTATACATTAAATTTGGTCCTCTTATCACAATGCAATGCAATAACCTCTGTTAATGTTCTTATTCATTTAGCCCATTCACACAAATTTAAAATACAGAATGTAATGGAGATTCCTTTTCATTTATCATAATATCCTTATGGAATGTGGTGGAAGCTCTCTACAGGGTTCCAGAAATGTGTTCCAAAGCTGTTTGGTCTAGTTACTGTCCAGTAAACTCCACCTCCTCACCCTTCCCTGAATCACTTTACTTTTGACTGAAACTGGCCATACAAAAAAGTGCTATCCAAAACATGAAATAACCAACCAGAGTAACACAATGCATTTTCTCTAAACTCTTTCAGTGATGATCTCAATATTATAGGGCCTTGTGAGAGAGTATGGAAGAAGGACTACCCCTCCTCCATAGCAACCTCAACATCATTGCCTATGAGTTCTCTCCTTGCTGTTTCATTCCCTTGGTATGTTAATGCACCCAGCTCGTCTCTCACACTCACGTTCCTGCTTAGTTGCCAGTGTGCGTTTAGAGCCCTGAAAAGGAACTGCTGCCTCTGCTTACCAGGAGAGGAGGCCAGGAAATGTCCTGATGAGTAACCACTGTTAGCCAAACAAGGAGGAGATCAAGTGCTGTGCAACGGCAGTGAAGGAAATTCTGATCTTGCTGGAGGATGGGGGATGCTTCCCAGAGGCTGGAAACCACCCAGCAGGAAAGCACCACAAACTTAATTAGGTCGTACCCAGACTCAACTCTTCTCCTCCTACATCCCTTGAACACAGCACTGCTCAGGGTTTTGCTTTCCCTGGATTAAATGGGAAGTTGGCTTGGTAAAAAGTGCTAATATAAAATTTAAAAATACATTTTTAAAAGTGTTTTTCAACATCTAGTTTTTAGTTGTTTGAAATCACCAAAATTCAGCTTAAAAAACCCAACAAGCCAACTTTTTCCCCTTTTCTATTCCCTAGCCACAGTTCTCCTTTCCTGGGCAAGAAGTGTAGGTGTAAAGGTATTCATGAGGCTTCACCTCTTCAGGGGAGTCTACTGAGGCCCATCAGTGAACTCTCCCTTTGTGCCCCAAGAGGAGAAAAGGGCACAGCAAGTGCTCTGCCAGATCCTAATCTCCACAGTAAGAAATTTAAGCCTTTGCCAAGCTCCTTTTCTTCCTTTTCATTGCCATCAAAAGGGGGCAGGAAAAAGAGCAGCACATAGGAAAAAGACCCCTATTGCCAAGAAAAAACATCCCAGGGTCAGCAGAAGGGATCTGCTTCTCCTGTAAGGAATCTGGCTCAAGGGATCATATTATGGAGCACCTCGAGAAATGCAGGACAAAATCTGTTTCTTGTAAGCAGGATGAATTTCACTCCACTTGTTATGAAGATGGCCAGCTGTCAGACTGTTGCAGTGCCCAAGGAGAAGGCTCAAGACAGGCCTTTTCAAATTGAATACAGAAGGCCATACTCAAAAAGTACAGCCTCAGTACTTGACTAGGCTCTGCAGGACGACTCCCCGAATCACAAAGAGTTAAAACAAGCTAGTAAAGAAAACACCACCACAAAGAAGTACTATCCATTTGATTCCAAACTTGAACTGTGTCATGTACCTTTTAAAGACAATTATCACAGAGGACTGAGATTTCCTGATGCATCAAAAAAGCTAAATAAAGTACCCAAGCAGTGTTAGTGTGTACTAATATAAATCAAGTCTTGTCTCCCTTCTTAAGGTTTGTTGCAGCCCTGTCATCTCTCATAAAGGACACTGCCATTCACACAGATGGAGTCTTATCACTTAAAACTCCACTGTTAGGCATGAGACAGCCCTGAAAAATGTTGTTTCCATCAGGTCTACTTAAGGCTTTGGCTGTGTCTATGTACTTTCCAAGGCAGCATCAGCCTGGGCTGCCAGTATGTCTGACTCAGTGTTCCTGACATCTGGAAAGACATCCTTTCTGTGTCTGAGTGCATTGTTAAAGAAGATTTCTCTACCTGCGACCTCAGGCTATGGCTGCACTAAGAGCTAGGGGTGTAATTGCTCTGGTAGGTTTCAGAGTAGCAGCCATGTTAGTCTGTATCCGCAAAAAGAACAGGAGTACTTGTGGCACCTTAGAGACTAACAAATCTATTTGAGCAGAAGCTTTCATGGGCCACAGCCCACTTCATCGGATGCGTGTAGTGGAAAATACACTAGGAACACACACACACACACACACACACACACACACACACACACACACACACGAAACAATGGGTGTTACCATACATACCATAAAGATAGTGATCAGTTAAGGTGAGCTATTATCGGCAGGAGAGAAAAAGAATTGTTTGTCGTGGTAATGAAAATGACCCATTTCCATCAATTGACAAGGAGATGTAAGGAACTGTGTGTGGGGGATAAGCATGGGGAAATAGTTTTACTTTGTGTAAAGGCCCATCCACTCCCAGTCTTCATTCAAGCCTAGTTTGATGGTGTCCAATTTGCAAATTAATTCCAATTCAGCAGTCTCTTGTTGGAGTCTGTTTTTGAAGTGATTTTGTTGTAATATTGAGACTTTTTTAGGTCTGTAATCAGGTGACCAGGGAGATTGAAGTGTTCTCCAACTGGTTTTTGAATGTTATAATTCTTGATGTCTGAGTCGTGTCCATTTATTCTTTTATATAGAGACTGTCTGGTTTGGCCAATGTACATGGCAGAGGGGTATTGCTGGCACATGATGGCATAGATCACATTGGTAGATGTGCAGGTGAACAAGCCCCTGATGGTGTGCCTGATGTCATTAGGTCCTGTGATGGTATCCCCTGAATAGATATGTGGACAGAGTTGGCAATGGGCTTTCTTGCAAGGATAGGTTCCTGGGTTAGTGTTTTTGTTGTGTGGTATGTGGTTGCTGGTGAGTATTTGCTTCAGGTTTGGGGGTTGTCTGTAAGCAATGACTGGCCTGTCTTCCAGGATCTGTGAGAGTGATGGATCGTCCTTCAGAATAGGTTGTAGATTGCTGATGATGTGCTGGAGTGGTTTAAGTTGGGAGCTGAAGGTGATGACTAGTAGCGTTCTGTTACTTTCTTTGTTGGGCCTGTGCTGTAGTATGTGACTTCCGGCTCTGTCAGTCTGTTTCTTCAATTCAGCAGGTGGGTATTGTAGCTGTAAGAACGCTTGATAGAGATCTTGTAGGTATTTGCTCTAGACAGTGGATCGAGTGGTGTGGTCTGGATGAAAGCTGGAAGCATGTAGGTAAGTATAGCGGTCCAGTAGATTTCCGGTATAGGGTGGTGTTTGTGTGGCCATCATTTATTAGCACTGTTGTGTCCACGAAGTGGATCTCTTGTGTGGACTGGTCCAGGCTGAGGTTGATGGTGGGGTGGAAATTGTTGAAATCATGATGTAATTCCTCAAGGGCTTCTTTTCCATGGATCCAGATGATGAAGATGTCATCAGTGTAGCACAAGCAGAGTAGGGGCAATAGAGGACGAGAGCTGAGGAAGCGTTGTTCTAAGTCAGCCATAAAAATGTTGACATACTGTGAGGCCATGTGGGTACCCATAGCAGTGCCGCTGATTTGAAGGTACACATTGTCCTCAAATGTTAAATAGTTATGGGTGAGGACAAAGTTGCAAAATTCAGCTACCAGGTTTGCCATGACATTATCGGGGATACTGTTCCTGATGGCTTGTAGTCCATCTTTGTGTGGAATGTTGGTGTAGAGGGCTTCTACATCCATAGTGACTAGGATGGTGTTTTCAGGAAGATCACTAACAGATTGTAGTTTCCTCAGGAAGTCAGTGGTGTCTCGAAGATAGCTGGGAGTGCTGGTAGCATAGGGCCTGAGGAGGAAGGCTTCATAGACAGACAGTCCTGCTGTCGGGGTGCCAATGCCTGAGATGATGGGGCGTCCAGGATTTCCAGGTTTATGGATCTTGGGGAGCAGATAGAATAGCCCTGCTTTGAGTTCTAGGAGTGTGTCTGTGCAGATTTGCTGTTGTGCTTTTTCAAGGAGTTTCTTGAGTAGGTGGTGTAGTTTCTTTTGGTAACCCTCAGTGGGAACAGAGGCTTGTAGAATGTGGTGTTGGAGAGCTGCCTGGCAGCCTCTTGGTCATATTTCGGCCTATTCATGATGACGACAGCACCTCCTTTGTCAGCCTTTTTAATTATGATGTCAGAGTTGTTTCTGAAGCTATGGATGGCACTGTGTTCTGCACGGCTGAGGTTATGGGGCAGGTGATACTGTTTTTCCACAATTTCAGCCCGTGCACATTGGAGGAAGCAATCTATGTAGAAGTCTGTTTCGACCTTCAGGGGGAGTCCACCCAGAATCCTTCTTTTTGTAGTGTTGGTAGGAAGGTTTCTGTGGGTTAGTATGTTGTTCAGAGGTGTTTTGGAAATATTCCTTGAGTCGGAGACGTCGAAAATAGGATTCTAGGTCACCACAGAATTGTTTCTTGTTCATGGGGGTGGAGGGGCAGGAGAGGCCCCGAGACAGGACAGATTATTCTACTGGGCTAAGAGTATAGCTGGGTAGATTAACAGTATTGCTGGGTGGGTTAAAGGAACCACTGTGGCCCCTTGTGGCATGTACTAGTTTAGATAGTTTAGGTCTTGGCTACACTTGCAGATGTACAGCGCTGGGAGTTAGAGCTGTCTTCGTACAGCTGTGTAGGGAAAGCGCTGCAGTGTGGCCACATTTGCAGCATTTGCAGCGCTTTTGGGAGTGGTGCATTATGGGCAGCTATCCCACAGAGCACCTCGTCCCATTTTGGCGCCGTGGGTTGTGGGAAGGGGGCGGAGGGTGCGGGTCATTCTGCTTCCTGTCCCAATGCCCCGTGATGCATCTCTTCACATCCCAGCAATCCCTGTTTTTCTGTTCACGTTTGGTGCCATCTTGACTCTCTCTCAACGATTTCTCTGCAGCACAATTTCTTTGGGAAATGGAGCCCGAACTGCTGAGGAATATGCTGATGAGTCTCGCCAGCACATCATGTTTGGCAGTTGAGCTTTTCCTTAAGATCCAAAGTGATGAGGAGTCTGATGATTGCGAGTCGCTTGATGCATACGACACTAAATTGCTTCTGGCATTCACGGAAATGCTCAGCACCGTGGAACGCCGCTTTTGGGCTTGGGAAACGAGCACTGAGTGGTGGGATCACATCATCCTGCAAGTCTGGGATGACGAGCAGTGGCTGCAGAACTTTTGGATGAGAAAAGCCACTTTCATAGGACTGTGTGCTGAGCTCACCCCCCCCCCTCCCCCCGTGGCACAAGGACACGAGATTGAGAGCTGCCCTGCCGGTGGTGAAGGGGGTGACTATTGCAGTCTGGAAGCTGGCAACTCCAGACAGCTACCAATCGGTCAGGAACCAGTTTGGAGTGGGAAAGTCGACCGTTGGAATCGTTTTGATGGAAGTTTGCAGGGCCATTAATCGCATCCTGCTAAGAAGAACCATGACTCTGGGGAACGTACAGGACACTGTGGATGGCTTTGCACAAATGAGTTTCTCTAACTGTAGAGGGGTGATAGATGGGACGCATATTCCTATTCTAGCACCACCCCACCTAGCATCCGAGTACGTTAATCGGAAGGAGTATTTCTGTATGGTTCTCCAGGCGCTTGTGGATCACCGTTGGCGTTTATTGACATTAACACAGGCTGGCCTGGAAGGGTGCATGATGCACACATCCTTCGGAACAGTGGCCTGTTCAGGAAGCTGCAGGCCGGGACTTTTTTCCCAGACCGGAAGATCACAGTAGGGGACGTAGAAATGCCCATTGTGATCCTTGGAGACCCCACTTACCCGTTAATGCCTTGGCTCATGAAACCATATACAGGGAAGCTTGACAGGAGCAAAGACCGGTTCAACTACAGGCTGAGCCAGTGCCGAATGACTGTGGAGTGTGCTTTTGGACGTGTTAAAAGGGCACTGGCGATCTCTGTATGGGAAGCTAGACTTGGGGAAAAGCAGCATCCCTGCGGTTATATCCATGCTGTACCCTCCATAATATTTTGTGAAGGGAAGGGTGAAACATTCAGTCAGGCATGGACCTCTGAGGTTCAACGCCTGGAGGCTGAATTTGCACAGCCAGAGAGCAGGGCTACTAGAGAGGCCCAGCACAGGGCTTCAAGGATTAGGGATGCCTTGAGGGAGGAATTTGAGGCTGAAAACCAACAGTAATGTTTGGTGCCTTGCACGGGAGTGAAGTGCAGTGGTTACAATGTTAGTAGGAATCTTTTTCCTAAGCTGATTTGCAGTGCCTGTTTCTTTCCTGGGCTAAGGTATCTTTGACTTTCTGCAATAATAAAGACTGTTTTCAAAGCCAAGAATTCATTTATTGAAAAGAAAATAACTTTATTGACAGACACACAACATTTTGGGAACCTAAAAGGGCAGGGGGGTGTGGGGTGGGGAACTGTACAGTCACAGGTTTGAATATGTCCTGTCTGGAGTGCTGTGCAATGACTGCTGCACTTCAGGATGCCTATACTGCATGGTGATGGGGGTTGAGTGCAGAGGGTAAGGGTCGTAGTTCTCAGGGCTGGTTGGTGAACGTACAGGTGTTGGAGGCAGCTGGTGGTGGTAAGAACCTGGATGCTGGGGAAGGGGGTTTTGAGCTGACATTGGGGCACAAGGGAAAGAGCTTTGGGACGGGGGGGGGCCGGCGGCAGTAGTGCTCTGCCTGCATGGCTACGAGCGCCTGGATAGAGTCCGCTTGCTTGGCGCGCAGGATGCTTATCAGCTGCTTTGTGCTTTTCTTCCTGGCCGCTGCGTTTCTCTGGCGGATCCTGCTTTCCCTTTCCCTCCAGTCCTGCAGTTTTTGATTCTCTCTGGCAG
Source organism: Chelonoidis abingdonii (assembly GCF_003597395.2). NCBI lineage: Eukaryota > Metazoa > Chordata > Testudines > Testudinidae > Chelonoidis > Chelonoidis abingdonii. Next base: position 1,708,276 of record NC_133773.1, on the reverse strand, counting down.
AGTGATCCATAACTGCTTGCAGCAGGTCGTCTTTGCTTTTTTGCGGCTTCTTCCGAGGTTTTGAGTCTTTGAGCTGTTGATAACACGGCAGCTGAGAAGTCAAGGTTGCTTGTAGAAAGGCAAAAAAAAGCAACAGTTAACAGAGGCAGCATTGTTTATATCTCAGACAGTTATTCCCACACAGTGAAGGATTTACAGTCTTCACAATAGCATAATTTCCCATGCCAAAGTAGAGCGTGCATCACTTTAGCATAATTTTCCCATACCAAAGCAGAGGCACATAACCCACAGGAGGAGCCTGAAATGGGTGCAGTAAGGGGACTGATGCTTCAGGGCTGTGCTGGGGTTTCTGTGCATGTGGGGGAAAGCAAACAGCTGCAGGGGGCACCTACACTGAACAGTCTCCCAACATTTTCCACAGGAGTTAATCCTGGAAGATATCTCGCTGCTGCGGGTCACCTGGAAGAGCGGGAGGGTCTTCTACAGCAATGCGGATTCCGCCCTGGCCCCTATGCAGCTTGCCTGTGTGCAGCAATGGTCCCCCCACCCCTCGCGGCACAGTGGCGTGGACGCGTTAGCCTGACTGGGACAAGGACCACAGTGGCTCTCCCAATAAACTTGCGCAAGTGCATTGCCCACGCTCTGGCTGAAACTTTTGAAGAGATTACCGAGGCCGATTACCACGACGTGATAGACCACATCAATGGGCTATTCCACATCTAGGCATGCATGCATGCAGCCCTAACCCTCCCTCCTCTCCCGAACGTTAAAGGGGTGCTGGAGATCTCTGCTATGGGAAGCTAGAGCTGGGAAAGCAGATCCTGCTGTTTATATTCGCATGCCGTACCTCCATAATATTGTGAAGGGAAGCGTGTGAAAGATTCGTAAGGCATGGACCTCTGAGTTCACGCCTGGAGCTGAATTGCACCAGCCAGAGAGCAGGCCTACTAGAGAGCCCAACACAGGGCTTCAAAGGATTAGGATGCCTGAGGAGGAATTTATGAGGCTGAAAACCAACAGTAAGTGTCGGTGCCTTCACGGGAGTAAAGTGCAGTGGTTACGGGGGCAGCACCAGAGTGGTGATTTCCTTCACGGGCTTTGCAATAGCACTCTGGGGGCAGCACTCTGCATCTCCTTCACTTTAACCCTGCACTGCAGCTCGTCCCAGTCATGGCCCCTTTCCAGCATGGCCCTTGAGATCTGCCCATAGGTATCGTAATTCCTACAGCTGGAGCGCAGCTGGGACTGCACAGCTTCCTCCCCCCAAACACTAATGAGGTCCAGCAACTCGCCATTGCTCCACGCTGGGGCTCGTTTGACGCATGGAGCCATGGTCACCTGGAAAGATTCACTGATTGCACTCCACACCTGGCTGAGCAAACAGGAAGGGGATTTTTAAAATTCCTGGGACATTTAAAGGGCAGGTCACCTGAGGCCAGGGCAGTAGAGTTCAAACTGATGAGCAGAGTGGCTGAAAGGGCATTCTGGGATACTTCCAAATAGCTCTGGAGGCTAATAACAGCGCTTTTGGTGGCCACACTGGCGGAGCAGCGCTGCATCACCAGCACTGCAGTTGTTATTCCCCAGGCAGAAGTAGAGTACAACCAGCGCTGTATCCAGGGAGATACAGTGCTGGATGTGCCTTGGAAGTGTGGACAGTGTGTGAGTTGCAGCGCTGTAAAGCCACCACCAGCGCTGCAACTCTCCAGTGTAGCCAAGCCCTTAGTGTCCTTTTTCTTTTGTAGAGAAGCAAAGTGTGTGTCTAGTTTTTGTAAAGTCCAGCTACAAGGAAGTCTGTGTGGAAGGTTGGTTTTTTATGAGAGTATCCAGTTTTGAGAGTTCATTTGTAATCTTTCCCTGTTTGCTGTATAGGATGTTGAACAGGTGGTTCCGCAGTTTCTTTGAGAGTGTGTGGCACAATCTGTCAGCATAGTCTGTGTAGTATGTAGATGGTAATGGATTTTTTACTTTCAGTCCTTTTGGTGTGATGTCCATCTGTTTGCATTTGGAAAGGACGATGATGTCTGTCTGCATCTGTGTGAGTTTTTTCATTAAATTGATGTATTTCCACTCCATATGGCTAAATTCAGTGCCTTGAATAATGACAAGTTTCAGAGTAGCAGCCGTGTTGGTCTGTATCTGCAAAAAGAACACGAGTACTTGTGTCACCTTAGAGACCTCCAAGAGATGGACTTAGGAAACACTGCAAGGTATTCCTGGGTGGGGGGAAAGGATCAGTCACATTTAGAGCAAGGGAAAAAAGTATCCCCTGGAGGGAGCCTGGCTTGGCTGCTTCGTTCTGCCTGGGCTCCCCAGGGAAGTCAGTGCAGGCTGGAGGGATGCATTTCCTGCAGAGAGTTGGGAAGGGTTTGCAGGGAGCGAGAACTTGCCAGGCAGCCGTCAGCTCAAGGAGCATCTCCTGCTGATTATAGCTCACCTTGACTGATCACTCTCCTTATAGTGTGTGTGGTAACACCCATTGTTTCATGTTCTCTGTGTATATATATCTATCTTCCTACTGTATTTTCCACTACATGCATCTGATGAAGTGGGCTGTAGCCCACGAAAGCTTATGCTCAAATAAATTTTAGTCTCTAAGGTGCCACAAGTACTCCTGTTCTTATTCCTCTGGTAGTTAGATATGCTCAGGCTAGCTGTCACTGAGCTAGCACCAGTATTGCAGTGTTACCATGGTGAAAGGGTAGCAGTTGTGGCAGCATGGTTTAGCTGTGCCAAGTACATACCCACTGCATGTACGTCCTGCTAACCTCCCCACTCCAGCTGCTGGGAAAAGGGAGGATCTTGCTGAGGGACTCAGTCTTTCGTGTCTGCTTCTGCCTTGTAGGAGACTGATGAATCTGGAGCTTATCACCCCCACCAAAATTAGCTGCACAAAGAATCCTTTCTTGCTTTTCCTCCCACCTCAGAGCCTCTTGTTTTCAGTAAGGGTAGTGAGCTTCCACTACTTCAGCCCTCCCCCATCTTTGAGTCCTTTCTAGCAAACAGCTTCAATGCTGGTCACTACTGTCCCAAGCAGCAGAAGAGTAAAACTGATCAGACGAGCAGCAGGGAAATCTAATGAGACTTCTTGTAAGTTTTTACTCTGCAGCTGTTGGAGAAGCTCTGGGCTGCTTGAGAAGCAAGGGAGCTGACTGCACGTTGTACTGCATCACTACACTTGGTTCATATTTGGAAGTTTATCTTCACAACCATAAGGGATAGAAATAAGTCTGCAGACGCTGATAGCGCTCTTTTGGGAAAGCTTCCTACTCAGTGGTGTGAATGGCCTTTTCAAGTCCTTGTTTGAAGTCAGTTTGAACCTGGAGTTTGCAAGGATCTAAGTCCTTTTCCAGCATTAATCTTCCTTCTGCATATTATACACAGAAAGCAGTTTTGGGTGAGTGGCCATATAGAAATAATTAAGGTTAGTTTTTTTAACAGGGTTATGTCAGCATAATAAAAAGACTTCGATACGGCTTACATTATAGGCATATGCTCAGCTAAGCAGAAGGAAGTTGATTTGCTTGGAGAACAACACAAATGTGACTTTCTTCAAATTTTATTTTTTACAGTAGTAAGATGGAATCATATTTAGAGGGTTAAATATGTTTTATAAACTCAGATATTAAGTGACATTAATTGAAACCTAATTTTGTTTTGAAACTTGGAATGTTACTGCTAGAACAAGAGGTTATTTCTGCATCTTTATTCTTTACAAAGGAGAGACTTCACGTTCATTTTTATACATTTACACTAAAATCAACTTATGGATTAGTGCTGACCTATTTTTGGTTGGCACAAAGGCTGAAACTGTGTGACTTTTGGAGCCCCACATGAAAGCACCTTACTGTTTTGTTTGCTTTTTTAGTTTAAAGTTTTCCTAGTTACAGGGCTGGCTGCAACCCTGTCCTGTTTCTGGTCTCTGAGTGCACACACTTTGCTATCAGGCCTCATGCCTTTGCCTCTCCTGTGGTGGAACTCAGCAATTCACCCATTGTTAGAGTGAGCCCTTGGCTACAGTTCCCTGTCCTTAACCAGCAGGTTCAGCTGGATTCAACACCTGTGATTCGTTCTTTCAGGAGTCTGACCAGTGTTACCCAGTGACGAAACAGTCTTGTTTCAAAATGAAAATATTGTTTATTTTAACTGTAGAAATAACGTGTAGAGGGAGGATTTTAAAACAGTCTACATGTATGCTCATCTTATCTAAATGTTTTCCATCACCCAATGCTTATGTAGGCAGGCCTACCTTCTTCAGACATCTCAGTGAGTGCCTGTGTCTTAGTCTGGTTCCCTGCAACAACTCTCCTCTTTCTCTTGAGAGAGAAGGAGAGTTCCTTTTAAAACTGCTATAGTCTTCTTGATCTTTTATTTCCTGTTCTTTTCCTCTCTTGGAATTGTCTTTTAATCCTCAAGTGGTTGCAGAGAATTTCCTGTATCTTGTCATTCCTTTTCCTTTGTGCTTGTTTGTCTTTTGCAGCCTGTATTAAACTAACCCAATATATTCATACAGTAAACATCCCAGTAACCAGGTCTATAGTATTCATACATTACAAGTTAACTCCACATTTGTTGCAGAAGTTATCCTCTGAAATTGCTAGATCTCTGCAGTTCACTTCAGGGACTTTGTATAGTTCTGTGGTGATGTCTGAATGTGCAGAGTTCCTGTAGAACTACATAGTTGCCTTCCTGGACATATTTCAGGGCCCATAATTGCTGCTATTTGGACACCTTCAAAATAACCCATTTATGGACTGGAAGAACCTTCTAGTCCAAGTTCTAGCATTTGAAAAGATGATTAATCAATTAATGCATATATATAATATGATATTATCACTATAGAAATACCTAAAAGGCAAAGGAGGTTGAAATGGTAGCTGGCAATGGATTTTCATTGTTTTGAGATGGGGAAATACTATAACTCTTGGGCTTTTAATATGAATATTATAGATAATATAATAAAAGTGTCAGATCCACATACTTAGAAGTGTGAAAGCCATGGTGATTCAAGGAGGACTAGGAGGGAAAGTCTGGAAGTCTCTGTCTCTCATTCACCATGTGATCTCCCAGGAGTTAATGAGAGTTGGCATGTGAACAGTAGTTTAATTTCATTAGTCTTTCAGGTAGTTCAGATTTGCCATTGCCTTCACTCTAAAGCTCTTTAAAATTGGGGTATTACAACATTTTAAGGGTAGGTTTTATATGATTGCTCTGGGCTATAAATTCAGTTCACCACCACTATTCATTAGAGGGATACCCAGAAATAACTCGGAAAAACCTGCTTTCTAAAACCAAACAATTTTCTTCGGATTTTACTGGCACTTCTCATCCCTCTGTCCCTTTTGTGTGTTTCAGGGGCTTTTTGTTCTTTGAAGGCACATCTGTCTGTCCTTACAATTGGCTTGTATTCTGCCAGGCCAGTCATCACAGAGGCTATAATTGAAAGCTGTTACTTGCAAGTGGGCCCCCATAGCCCAATCCCTCTGCATTCCTCCTCAGTGGTGGCTGTTGGTTTGTATTGCAGTTGTGTCTAGGGGTCCAAATCAAGGTCCATTGTTCAGACACAGTAGAAGCACATAGTGCTTCCATTGAGTCCCTGCACTGAAGAGTTCACAGTCTAAGGATAGGATTTTTCCTAATGGGTTTAGGAGCAAATTAAAAACCTCATTAGCTGTTGCTATTAGTCATTCAGAACTTCAACACAATCCTTTGTTCAGTGGCTTTGGTCTCCAGAGCCTTCCAGCCCATAGCATGTCAGAAAGGAAATCTCCTTTCGCTTCTCCCCTCAGGGCTTGGCTTGCCACTAGGGTTCACTGAACTAGAATGCCTGACTCAAGTATTTGGGAGCAGAGACCATCAAAGACGATTTCAACAGAAGAGGAAGTTCAAATGCAAGAAGGTATTTTTTCCCCATGTTTTCCAAGGAAACAGTTCCCCCTGTAGTGGAGGAGTTACAAGTTATCAGCATAGATAAGTCAAGCAACCCAAATGAGGGGCACTATCTAAATGGGCAATGTTTTACAAAATACACGGAATAAATATTAGCAGATCTTGTGGGTAGATTATTTATTATATACTGTGCAAGTGCACAAGGCTCTTTTTAGGATATGTGAATTGTCCTATCCTACGTTATGCAAACATTCTGTGAATTCTCATACTCTCTCACTTGCACATGCGCACACACGCACGCGCTCTAAACATATACACTAGATTAAATTGTTTGCTTGGAGGTAAAGGAGCCATTCAGCTCTGTAAAGGTGACTTCTTTCTAAAAAAAAAAACAACAAAAAACTTCATGGATAGAAAAATAGAAGCATCTTTGAGAAGGCACCCTGCAGCAGCTACCATACAAACCTTCCCCAAACTGTGGTTGGATGGTATAATGAGATGTCAACCACAGAAGATGAATTAAAATCCAAGAACTACAAGACTTCCCTAGCTGTTGCTTTGTCCCATATGCTTCCGTAGACATTGGAGTTTTCCTACAAAATGGTTTCCAGGATATAACTATAATGCTTAGAAGTGAACAACTTAGCAGCTTCAAATTTCTGTAATAGAGAACAAGCCTTTAGAAAAAAGATGGCTGAATTTGTCTGTAAGCATAAGCACATCCTGTCTCCTACAAGTGGAATAGCACATAGTGGGAGGAGAGTAGAACTTTCACCAGGAAAAAAAAAATCCCTTTGTTCTTACAATTTTTCGAGACATTTTGGTTATGTGGCCCTTCCACTACCCCAACTTGTTCTTTCAGGATTGCTGCTGCTGCTGCTTTGGCTTACAACTCAGATGTCAGCTAATTAAATATCAAGGTGGCCACTTGAGCTTAAGACATACTTTTACCAGACACAATACCATCGCGTCCTCTGATGCTGAGGATGGCAGAGTGGTCCCACTCTGCTAGAAATCTTTTTGAAAGAGTAGGGATTCTTCTATTGTATATTTCCTCTAAGGCCTGGTCTACACTGGGAAGGGTGGAGTGAAGGGTTGATGTAAGATACGCAACTTCAGCTATGTGAATAGCATAGCTGAAGTCGAAGTATCTTATTTCGACTTACCTCTCGTCCTCATGGCGCGGGATCGACGTCCACGGCTCCCCCTGTCGACTCCGCTACCGCCGCTTGCTCTGGTGGAGTTCTGGAGTCGATGGGAGTGCGTTTGGGGATCGATATAGCGCGTCTAGATGAGATGCGATATATCGATTCCCTGACAAACCGATTGCTATCCGGCGGGTAGTGTAGACATACCCTAAGTTACTCCTCTTCCTGGGACATCACTGCTGCTCACTTCTTAATGGGAAGGCTTGCCAGAGATGCTTTATAAAGAAAGAAGACATTCTAAGTTAAACAAGTAACTTCCTTTGCTCTAGAATTCATGCCTGACAGCCCATCCCTTTTTAGTCTTCAAGCTAGCACTTCTGCTGGAACTGTTTTCTCATACAAGGTTTGCCTGGTTGCTGTCGTTCTTCTATATTTTACAGCTTGAGATGAATTCTTCTGAGAAGGAAATAGAAGAGAGCAGAGGTCCTATCCCTGCTTGACAGCTCGAGCTGAACACAATCAAGGATGAAGATTGCTTGATGTGCCTCTTGAAGAAAGTTATAATGAAAAATAAGATTTTATTTTCTCCCTCTTTCCCTGGCTTATCTTCCTTCAGACTTGTTGTTGTTTTTCTTTGGGACCCCTTCCTTCCTTTTTGAAGTGGGGAGGGAGGGAATATTTCTTTTGGCATTGCTCGTCTCACTTTTCCTCCTTCAGGCATCTTCTGTTTTGTACTTTGGCATATTGTTTTCCTCTGCCAAATTTAGACACCTTTCAAGAACAGTGAATCATGTAAATTGTTAGATTGAGGGATTGCTTTAATGATAAAAAGGCTAACATAAATAATATATGTTTTGTATATAGACAGTGGCAGCATGGTGGAAATAATCTGAGACTGATTCCAATGGATTGATCTGCATGTAACATGTCAGAGAAATCTTTTCATGCATAAACGGAATGTTTAATAATGCAGTTCTTTGGAATCAAAACTAAATCACAGCAGCTTAGTAAGTGAAAGGATTTTGTCTTTAATTTATTAGCTTGTTTTTCTTTCCTCCTGCCAGTCTGTTTTCTGAGGAGCTAAGCTTTTATTTATACTCTTATTTTCAGCGAAGTATATTGTCATACAGGATAAAGTTTTTTTAAAAAAAAATCATTGGTTGCCTTATCCTGACATTTATCTAGCCTGTAAACAATTATGCATTTAACAAACACAAAACATTTGTATTAATAAGTAACTGTGGTACGTACTGGCACATGGGCCTGAAGATGTTTAGGCAAGTTCAGTTGTAGACACAAGAAAAGTCCTTCATTCTGTCTCCAGTGAAGGATGAATAACATAATCCTTTACAGCTAGATCTTAAGCACACTTTTATCCCGTATTTACCCCATGTAATATTAGCCACCGTTTACTGTATTTCTGCATCATCATCAAATGATACCAGTATTTAAATATCAGGCAAATTTTATCATTTTTCTGAGCTGCAACTTGAATAGAATACTTTTTTTTTTAAAGTGCGACTCTATAGGTTGTAAAGAATCTAAACATTACTTGTGAACAAAATTCTCGAAGTAAGTCTTCCCTACAGAGCTCACACAAGCATATCTAGTACATATTACTTTGTTCTTTTTTTAACTATGATGTAACTTATTTGAGATATGAAGAGGGATATTGGGTCCAGGTAATATGCAGTGGTAATTGAATATTAGATACTGTAGGAAATAGTCACTCAGTGTTATGCCACCTGATCTATTGCCTGTTTTCAAAAAGTATTTTGTTCTCAGTTCTTTTCCTATTTGTTAATTGCATGCTTTTTGGCTTGTAACTGACAAATATCTAGTTAGCCAGAGGGAAGAAAGGTTTAATGAATCATAGCTGCAGCTGGGAGGCAAAATTACTTTTGAGTTTTGTGGCTTTTAAAATAAATGTGGAAAAGCTGTTTTGTTTTTTTCGTTTGTTTTTTACTGTGAGAAACATAATAATTTTCTAAATACTTTAGAGAAATGATTTATCAATAGTTCAGTTTTTTTACACAGGATAGTCAGTTATTCATTATAGCAAAAACTTTGTTCTGACATCCTTTTCATGATAAATTGCTTGCCATTTGCTGTAAATGTTACATAAAAATATGAAGTTCCTTTTTTTCTTAACAATTCTAGCAACTTGTAATGACATGATGCAGTCTGTTTTGTTTGATTTTCTTCAGCTTCCAACCTGTTAAGAAGTTTCATTGTGATGTACATCCTAAATTAGAGAGATCTCCCTTACATATTTCTGCTCTGGCAATACAAAGGAAGATCTTTTCAGTTTTTGACCAAGATGTTTCTTAACCTTTTCTGTGACTGTATTAAAGAAAGAGACACAACTGTATTTCACTGATAATTGGAAGTATCTGGAAGACACTCTGCTAAGAAGGTTCTTGAACTTATGGCAACAGCAAAGTAGAACTGATTTAATTCTGGCCAATTTTATGACGTAGATTTTGGTGAATCACTGTGCTGCTAATGTTTGGATGACATTCTTGCCAGAAGTGGAAGTAGGGACTAACATTTGTCTTCCCTCTCACTTTTAATAGGAGTACAGGTCTGTCTCATCTTACGCTGGGGTTACGTTCTGCAGTCAGCGCGTAAAGCGAAAATCGCATAGAGTAGAAATTTACATTGAGTGTAATGGTGGGCGGAATCGCCTGCACTACAGAAACAGTATTTAAATTGTTGTTTTTCTCTTTTTTCTTGTGTTTGCCGACTGCGTAAGGCTGAAATCGCACCTAAGATGCGACAGACCTGTAGATTTTTCAGGTGCTTCTCCTGCTGAGCCACACCAGAGAATTAACTACATTCTTATTGGCTTCTTATTGTTATTGTTGGGTTATGTGTTAAAGGCGGCTGTGGCCACACAGGTGCAGTTCTGGGGAGGCCACTTAGTTCTCCCATAAGTATGTGTTCAAATACTAGAGATTTCTCCAGATACACAGGAAAAAAATATGCTTCAGTAATAGACTTTTAAGATTAGAAAAAGGCAAGCATGTACAGTACTTGTCCCAGTTGTATATATTCCCCAGTAAAGATAAAAATCCAGCCCTTCAATTTGTATAAATTACTAGTTCCAGATTCCCCAAATTCACCACATACAGCTATATGTAGCTTTTTATGTAAAAACCAGCAATTTTGAAGCAAGCTGCATGCTTAAAGCATGGACCCTGTAACCAGATAGCTAACACGTTTTCTAATACGACTCATTTTTCCAGGGTAGATAAAGCCTATTTCATCAGTGTCCAATCTGTTCCTATTTAGAAGAAGAATTTTGTAACCAAAAGTAGAGCCATAGGTTTTTAAATGAAACATTAGATGCTGGAGCACAATTCCTTGGCGAGGGGTGGGTTCTTCTGCAAATTCTGTGGTCACATCATCAGAGTAATCAGGAGTCCTGGTTTAAAGTCATAAAATATATTTTAATGTCGGTATTAAAAATTCCTCATACAATAAGTAGAAACTCCCCATTTTGTATGCGACAGCCCTCCTAACAGTGTATAATTGAAATAGTCTTCTTTCTCTCCCTAAAAGTCTGTAACACAAGAATGCCAGATATGCTTTTGGAGCAAGGAAGAGTGAGGGGCAGAGTGGGAAATAAGAGAAATGCTTATTCACCCACCCCCGTCTTCCCAGTGCTTGCTGCAGGTGTCAGTTGGGAGTGTTATGTCACTGACATGCTATACACTTGATGGTTTGTGCTGAAAGTTCACAGCCCCTGTTTGAATGACTGATTAGTGTATTCAGGAGGGGTGAGGGTTATTTCTCTCCTTAAAATCTGATGGAAATACTGGAACAAACTGGCAAAATAGCTCTAATCAGCCTTTCTGGCTTTCAACTGGGCAATGGTCACAATTTCTCTGCCTACTGACTGACCTCTGTATGGTCAACCTTCATATAGTTTTTTCTGTTTCATCTGCCAGTGAGGAACATCTTGTCACTTTCACAGTGAAGGGTGCATATTACTGAACGTGGCCAGAAGCTTGTTTTTATTGGTCCTTTTTGAGTCTTTTAATGTCGTCTTCATTCACTTATTCCCCCACTTTTGAACAGCCAAGGGGGAACAGAGTAAGGTAATCAAGTTCACAGTGAGTCCCCTGGAGTAGATGGAATAAAACAGAAGTAATTTCAATTCCTAATTTCAAAGGTCAGTTCTCACTCTAAGGAGATGTGCAGATCCTCCATGCATTCTACTTACTGGCAGCCCTACACATTGGTGCACTCACATTGCTGTCAACTGACTGTCACTACTGTAGCATGGTTTCATAATAATTCCAGGACATTATATATGTGTGTTTGTCAAATGCCAGTAACTCCTGTTTGATAGTACGCCTTTGAGCAGAAAAGTGCATTCATCAATTAAATTGATCCAGGTCTCTCCAAACCTGACAAACCTTCTCATGGCTATACTTGTCCATCCCTCTGTTCCCAAAATTGCACTCAAAGTGAAAAGCCATGAATGAGAAGCTTACCTTGAGGTTACTTCACTACCTGTCTGATTCATCAGGGTTATTTGGGCATTGATCCAGAATATGCATGTGGTCATATAGCTGCCATTATCAAGTAGATTTTCCCAGGGAGATGCCAAGGTCTGAGTAGTTAACTGAGGTCTTTTGTGAACTCTCACTAAGTGTGGGGGCTGGGGGAGGAACGATGATGTTTCTGGTTATCTACACAGTGTGTTCTTGTTTAACCAAAATAACATGATTGGGGCGCATAAGAATTGCCAGTCTGGATGAGACCCAAGGTCCATGAAGTCCAGTATCTAGCTTCTGACAAGGCTAGCACCAGATGCTTTAGAGTCAGGTGCAAGAACCATGCAGTAGGCAGGTGTGGGTTAATAACAGCCAACCCCCGCTTTCTTCCTCCTTCCCCCAGTTTAGGTCTCAAACCAAATCCTGATCTCTCATAGACAGAATAAGTCCTGAAGCACTGTGTGAGAGCAGCTGATTGTGCCACTTGAGAGGCCTGCTCAGGAATGGGCTGTTCAAGAGGACATGCTAACATGAGAACTGTTTATTGCTTGTACACAGCTGGTCAGTTCTTCAGGAGCTATTCCAGCCAGCTGAGGTTGAGAATCAAGTGCTTGCAAGGTGATGCATTGATGGACTTGTATCAGGAGAAATACTTGTTTACGTAAGTCAGGGTGTGTCTACGCTGCAAACAGGTGTGATTGAAGAACATGTAGGTATACCTGTGCTACCTTTTGATGTAGCCAGCTCAAGTTAACAGTAGCAGTGAAGCTGCAGCAGTACAGACTTAAGTAGAGGTGAGCTGCTTAAGAATGTAGCCAGGGTCTTGGATGGGCTTGTTTTTTAGCTCATGTTGAAATCTGTGCTTTCAGGACATCATTGCTATTGTTACTCAGGCTAACTAGATCAACGCTGGCTCAGGATTGCCTACACATGCTGCAGTTGCACCTCTTGATATCTTCTCAGGAGGAATTCTGACTCAGTTTAGAACAGTACAACATGGGTGTCTTGCTTCGTATGCGAGGTGGGGGATATCAGCCATCAGTCAGCACAGAGGCTGCAGAAAAACTAAATAGGAATATTTGTTTGCTTAGTCCTGTGTGTCTCCATAGAAGGACATACCAGATGGGCTACTTTAAAAGATGTGTGGAAAGAACATTTGTGTGTTCACGGTGGGATAGGAGAGTGGAGAAAGACAAACAGGAAGACAATGGGAATGAGAGAAGGAATGGAGAAAGAAAAATCTAGAAATTACTAACATTGTTAGTCAACAATATGCAACAGTGAAGTAGTGGCAGGAGCCATAGTGAAGGCTCGTTACCTGGCTACCAGTATTAAAACTGGGAATTGAAATGGGGAAAAAAGGGGAAGTGAGTGAAAGCAGTCATTGCATTAGGCATTAATTACTCTGGGGAAATTTTGCATCACTGCATGTGTACAGAATTCATGGCCCCGCAGATTTCTTTGCTTCCCTGAAGAAAAATGACTTCTGACGAGGAAGCAAAGGGGAGCTGCAAGAGTGGTCACGCGTCCTTCCCTCGCAATGCAGGCACGTCGGTTTGAGCACCTGGAGCAGCTGGTAGAGACATAAATCACTGGCGGGGAGGATGGGGCGGTGCTGGGCAGTCGTGCATGTGAGAGAGACAGACACTCTGTCCCTCTTGCTCACTATTGCGGCATGGTCGGCATGGAGGGTAAGGGCTTTGGGATGTTTTGAGGAGGTAGGTGTGGGGCAGGCTCTGTCCCCTCAGGCAGACCAGAGTGTAGCAGCCTGCCTGCTTAGTGAATTGTTCCCATTTTTCTTAGTGAATTTCCCCCAGGAGTATAAAACAGGTGTAAAATTTTGAAGGCTCCTTTACATTGCCAAAGTGATGTAAAGGAACCTTACTGTAAAGAACAGTGTGGCCTTATAAATGCTTATGATGCTTTAGTAATTAGAACTGGTCTACTTTTTTGGACTAAAAATTTCTTATCAAAATGTGCTCCATGAATTAAAAATTCAGCACCAAAAAATTAAAAATTCTGCACACTATTTTAAAATTCTGCAAAATTCTACATACCTTATTTGTTAAAATAATGCAATATAATCATGCTGGTTTCAATTATTTCAGTAATTCATTTAAACTACAACACAATGGATGGAGAATGGGAGGGAGGAGCATTGGAGGAAATCTCCAAACCCCCTCTGTCTAATAGTAATGTAGCTAGTATTGACCTTTTACTTCTAGTTATTAGTGAACAAATATATGCAGCCATATGCTGTTACTCATAGACAACTGAAGAACAAGCAAGGGCTGGGGACTCAAACTCACAATTTATACTGGCCACTGATCATCTCCAGAAAGGTCAGTAACAAACAGTTTTTTGGTGCAGAATTCCCTCAAGAGTTATCAATGGCCAGACTTTGAAAAATGTTGAGTGTCCAACAGCTTCTATTGAGAACAATGGAGATCTACTCACTGCCCGCAAGAAACACATACCTCTTTGACAGCTAGCTACTGAGCTCTCAAATTTGGCCCTAAAACTCTTCAGGTTGCAGATACTTTTTGAAAAGATTCTACATGTCTCCACCTCCTACCTACTGTACATTTTGAGTTGCAAACATATATCAATGTGTTCTCATTCTCTTGGCATTCCATCTGTCTGTCTTGTCCTCCAGTCTCAGTTTGAATGAGTGACTGAATAAAATGAAAATACGTCTTTAGCAAAAGCTTGATGTGTAGAATAGGGTATGATAGATTGGAAAGTGTATTTATTTCTCTCATTCAGAGTATTGGAAAAAGAAAAGTGGAGTGGGATATGTGCTTTATCTGTTGCAGCACAGTGTTACTGTGAGTAGCATAAACTACTCAGAGAAGAAATAGAAACTACTAGTAAAGAGGCAAAAAAAAAAAATTGAAAAATCTGAGAGGAAACAATATTTTGGAGCAGGGTAGCATTGTTGAAGGCAGTAAAGATTAAATAGGTTACCCAACCTGTTATCAGTTGTTATGATTCTGTAGTTTGATTAGATTCTGTTATTTCTTTGTGATGTGCAGGAAGATTCCCCGGCTAAGGCCTGATCTACACTGTGGGGGGAAGGAGTCAGGGTCAATCTAAGTTACGCAGCTTCAGCTACATGAATAACATAGCTGAAGTCGACATACTTAGATCTCCTTACCGCGGTGTCTTCACTGCTCTCCCATCAACTCTGTCTGCGCCTCTCGCCCTGGTGGACTACCAGAGTCAATGGGAGAGCACTCGCTAGTCAATTTAGACGTGATAAATCGACCCCCACTGGATCAGTTGCTGCCTGTCAATACAGCAGGTAATGTAGACGAGCCCTAACAGTCTGTTGGTGGGCTTCCCTTTGCCTCACAGATTCCCCTTTGTTGATTTTTAGTTTGTAAACCCTTGAAGACAAAGTCTGTCTCCTTTCCTCTCTGGATAGCTTTATTAGCATTTACAAAGAAATAATGAATTGCTTCTGAAAATCATCCATCAGAAATGGAAATCTGCTATACATTGAAAATATAATTAAATATGCTACACCGGGCTGTCTGCCGCGGTCCCGGCCCTCAGCTCCCCCCACCGCTCTCCCCTGTGGGGGCAGGAGGCAGAAGCTTGGTTCTGCGGCAGCCAAGCTTCTCCCTCCCCTGTTTCTTCCCCCAGCATGGTGCTTTCCTGCCCCGCCCTCTCTCCATCCCTGCACCAATCAGCTGATGGCCCTAGCCAGGGGGCGGGGGAAGCACAGCAGCGTGCACACAGCTCCGTAGAGGAGACAGAGGTGGGGACGGAGCCTTGGGGAAGGGGGTGAAACAGGGCATATCCCTTCCAGGCCCCTGCTGTGAGCTGCTCAGTGCAGGGGGCTGGGAGCAACCCCTATGGACTGAGCACCCCAGCCCTCTGCCCTGACCCCCCACACACACACCCAGCCTTCTGCCCTGCACCCCCCTAGCCCTCTGACCTGACCCCTGAACTCCTCCCACACCCCTACTGCCCTGACCCCTGACACCCTCCCCACACCCAGCCTTCTGCCCTGCGCGCCCCATCCCCCTGCCCTGCCCCCCCCACTCAGCAATTCTGCCCTGCACACCCTCACCCCACCAGCCCTCTGCCCTGATCCTTGAACCCCTCCACACACCCAGCCTTTTGCCCTGAACCCCCCAGCCAGCACATCCAGCCTTCTGCTCTACATCCCCACAGCCACATCCGTCTGCCCTGAACCCCCCCACGCCCAGCCTTCTGTCCTGCACCCCCACAGCCCCCAGCCCTCTGCCTGTACCCCCGCCACCCCAACACACACCCAGCCTTCTACCCTGCATCCTCACAGCCCCATCCCTCTGCCTTGAACCCCCCACACATCCAGCCCTCTGCCCTAAACCTCCCACACCCCAGCCCTCTGCCCTGACCCTCGAAACCTCCCCTTCTGGGGTCCCGGCTGCAGGCCCTGCTCAGCCCAGTGCTGGCCTAGGTGAACAGAACCCCAGGCTGGCAGTGAGCTGAGCAGGCTGGAGGCGTAAGATCAGCATTTTAATTTAATTTTAAATGATGCTGCTTAAACATTTTGAAAACCTTGTTTACTTTACATACAGTAGTTTAGTTATATAATATAGACTTACAGATAGAGACCTTCTAAAAACTTTAACATGTATTACCGGCACACAAAATGTTGAATTAGAGTGAATAAATGAAGACTCGGCACAGCACTGCTGAAAGGTTGCTGACCCCTGTGCTACACTATACCTGTAGACACAGACTGTCCAAAGACCTGTTCTGATCTGCAGACTGGGCCTTTTGGTGATTCCCACATCCATGTTAAATGGGGGACTTAAACTGCATCTGGGTATTTATAGTAATAATGTTGCCACATCTCTTATACGCAGTAGATGTCACACATGCCTTATGTAACAGATTGTAGAACACTATTCCGGAAATCTCTTCTTGGCAGTGTATGCAGAAGAGGCCTCTAGATTTCCCCAGCATTGCTTCCTGTCAGGCCCTAGGTGACTTATATCTTTCAATTTCTTTAGAGCAAAATCAGGAGCATCGAACTGCACTTGAATTCAGGCTCTGTATAAGAAACTAAAGCTTATTAAAAGTACCTGTGCTACCAGCAAAGTGGCTTGGCAGAGCTGTGGAGTAAAACCAAGCCATGATTTTTCCTTTTGAAGTCTGTTTTCAGCATGGCTTCGCTGTTAATTGAGCCATATTTTATATCAAGTTTCAAAATGCTTAATTAAGAATCCTCTTAAAATTACTCCGTAGTCAACTTTGTCAGAAGAGACTAAAAGTTAAGATACTATGCAAGTGTCGTTGCAGGCAGGGGAAACGTTTTGAACTTGCTCTTCCAAATGCTGTCTGCCATTTTTCTGCAATTCTTAAAACAAGATGAGTCTTGGTCAATTTTTGGTTACAAAAGCTTAACGTGGGGTGCTTACTGTACTCCTGATCTAGCCTATTAAATAGACTTTATAGTAGCAGCCCAACAGCCTGTGAGAAGCAGATGGGGCAAGAGATATGATTGAATCTAGGAACGCAAATCTACAAGAGGAGGAAAAACTGAGGTAATTTCTATACTATATGTGTCTTCCTCTACTGCTTCCTTCTCCTCACTTGTTTCTTGCATTCTTTCACTGAGAACTCTTTTTCACACAGGATATTACCATAACACACTTTTTACTAGCTATTATATTTTTAAAGTTTTCAGTAGGGCTCTAAGGTGTTTTAAAAAATTCATCACTATTAATCACAATGTTAAACAATAATAGAATAACATTTATTTAGATAATTTGAATATTTTCTACGTTTTCAAATATATTGATTTCAATTACAACACAGAATACAAAGTATACATTGCTTTATATTTTTTATTGCAAACACTTGCACTGTAAAAATGATAAAATAAATATTTTTCAGTTCACCTCATACATGTACTGTAGTGTAATTTCTTTATCATGAAAGTTGAACTTACAAATGTAGAATTATGTACAAAAAAAGACTGCATTCAAAAATAAAACAATGTAAAACTTTTAGAGCCTACAAGTCCACTCAGTTCTACTTCTTGTTCAGCTCAGACAAACAAGTTTGTTTACATTTGCAAGAGATAATGCAGCCCACTACTTGTTTACAATATCACCTGAAAGGGAGAACAGGTGTTTGCATGGCACTTCTGTAGCATCACAAAATATTTGTGCCAGATGCACTGAAGATTCATATGTCCCTTCATGCTTCACCCAGCATTCCAAGGGCCATGCGCCCATGCTGATGATTGGTTCTGCTCAATAACCATCCAAAGCAGTGCGAACCTATGCATGTTCATTTTTATCATCTGAGTCAGATGCCACCAGCATAAAGTTGGATTTCTTTTTTGGTGGTTCGAGTTTTGTAGTTTCCACATCAGAGTGTTGCTCTTTTAAAACTTCTGAATGCATGCTTCACATCTCATCCCTCTCAGATTTTGGAAGGCACTTCAGATTCTTAAAGCTTGGGTCGACTAATGTTGCTATCTTTAGAAATCTCACATTGGTACCTTCTTTGTGTTTTGTCAAATCTGCAGTGAAAATGTTCTTAAAAAGCACAACATGTGCTGGGTCATCATCCGAGGCTGCTATAACATGAAATATATGGCAGAATGTGGGTAAAACAGAGTAGGAGACATACAATTCTCTGCCAAGGAGTTCAGCCACAAATTTAATTAATGCATTTTTTTTTTTTTTAATGAGCATCATCAGCATGGAAGCACGTCCTCTGGAATGGTAGTCAAAGCATGTAGAGGCATATGATTGTTTAGCATATCTGGCAGGTTAATACCTTGCAATGCCAACTACAAAAGTACCATGCGAACACCTGTTCTCACTTTCAGGTGACATCGTAAATAAGAAGCGGATAGCTTTATCTCCCGTAAATGTAAACAAACTTTTTTGTCTTGGGGATTGGCTGAACAAGAAGTAGGACTGAGTGGACTTGTAGGCTGTAAATTTTTACATTATTTTGTTTTTGAATGCAGTTATGTAACAAAAAAGTCTACATTCGTAAGTTGCACTTTCCCCATAAAGAAATTGCAGTACAGTACTTGTACGAGAGAAATACTAAAAATGTGTAATAAAAAAAAATAAAGTGAGCACTGTCTACTGTCTATTTGTAATTGAAATCAATATATTTGAAAATGTAGAAAAACATCCAAAAATATGTTTAATAAATTTCATTTGGTATTCAGTTATTTAACAGTGATTAAATTGTGATTAATTTCTTTGAGTTAATTGTGTGAGTGAACTGCGATTAATCGACAGCCCTAGTATTAGAACGCTACCACAGCCTCATGCTTCCTGGACTGTTAAAACACCTTGTTATGATTTAATGCTATATTTTACTCTCTTTGCTTGCTTTAGAGCAGGGATAATCATATGGGGGAATGGAAATATTTTAGTGGACTCTTTTCCATCTCTCCCTGAAAGAGGTTACAGAGAGATTAAACGTTGAGGTTTTGTGGGGAAAAAATAGATTTTTCTTTTTTTTAAAAAAGCCAGCTCATGTAGTCTGTGTCAGGGCAGTAATGGCTCCCATTTTTAATTAGGTTTTAAGAAACTAACATTCATTAAAAGAATGTTGTATGTATATTTGACCATTACTCGCATCTAGATCTGCAAGATCTTGAGACATCAGACTCTAAAGTTTATTGCTTTTTCTGTTTTGTGTGTGTGTATTATGTCATCTCTAAGCTCTGTGCTCTTGGACTCATGGTAACGAAGACTGATTTACGGGTGGAGAGACAAAAATAATAGTCCCAATAAATCTTTTTAAAACTTCATGAAAAATTCCTATAATACTTTGTCACATATGATATACCAAATACACGAGTCCTATAAAAGTTCTATCTTTACTTATTTAAGAGTGATATGCGTAACTCCTTTGTAGCTTCAGCTCTCTTGAATGGTGTCCATTCCAAACTCTGACTGATAAATATCGTAGACCAAGATTTTCCAAAATAGGAGCCTAAAGGGACATTACTTAGTCAGTGTTTAGACTCCTAAATAAGTAACCTGGGGTGAAATCCTGGCCTCTTGAAGTCAACAGTAAAACTTTTGATTTCAGTGCGGCCATGATTTTCACCCCCTGAATTTCAAAAGTGGCTTATCATGCAATAGCTCCCATTGATACATATAAACACTCCTGGGTACTCAGCCTCTCTTTAAATCAGGGTCAGGAAATTATTCCTGTTTGGGGCAGTCACTCATTTAATTTGTGTGTGCGCTTAAGCTTGTAAATAAAGCTCTTAATTCAGGAAGGCACTTAACTGTGGAATGAGGAGTCCAGCGTTAAGCATCTAAGTTTGAAAAATCTTATCCTTTTATAACACCAACACTTCTATATTCTCAATTAGATAATATGCATGTCTGTAACAAACCACACAGAAGTGATCAAATCCATGCTGCTAAAAGACAAAACAAAGTCATCTTTATTGCAGCATTACAAAATCAAGAACTCAGATTTGGGAAATAAGGAAGGTCCTGAATCTACAAGAGTAATTGATTTCCCTGGGGCTATATGTGCATGGATCTCATTCCAGGATTGGGGCCTATGTCTGCATGCTTAACTCTGAATCTTTGTTCGACTATCTCAAAAATACACTCTCATTAAAATATGTACAATAATACAGAAATTTTGATTATTTGGATTTTGTCTTTGATTTAGTTTAAAGAAAAGTACTCAAATTTAAAATCAACATAAAGGAAAAAATATATTGGATTTTATTTTTGTTTTGAATATTTGACAGGATTTTTTTTTCCTCTTCCTTGTTCTCAGATATTAGTGAGCTGGCGTCTTACAGTGTATTCATCTTTATGTGTATAAAATTAAAATAGGGATTTATACATGGGGCTAGATCTGACCAGAAAAGGTGGCCTAAGCTTTCAGTAATATGTATAGCATGGTTGTGATATATAGTTGCAGTAACATATTATACATATTTAATGTTTTTTTAATCCCACTTAATTTTTCAATTCCTAGAAAAACATTTTAATCCATGTATTTTCTCCATCATTCATTGCTGGTTTTTTTGACTGCCTGTAACTGCCTGGTTTCATCCATAACTGATCTGTTGCTAGTCTTTATCTGGATGTTTTTACAAAATCTAAGAGGTTTTCTTCAGTAGGAAAACATGGTAACTAGCTCATGGTATAATGCTAGTGTTGTCAAGGCATTTGTAGTTTTTAGCTATGTTAGCAAGTAACGGTAAACACTAGTGCTAACATGTTAAAACTGCAACTGCCTTATCCACACTAAGATGTTTACAGTCTGTTAGCAGCAGTAAAATACAAAACAGAACATTTTTCCCTTAGTGTGGACATACCTTAAAAGGCACCAGGGAGCACTACAGTCTGATCCTATACATACAGGCAGTTCTGCAGCTAGCAGCTGCAATTTTAATTGTTTGGCTCAAAAGTTTAAAATAGTTTTGGCTATGAAATATTCTGGAAGACTGATTCATTTTGTTCTAGGATGTGGCATTTAAAAATAAATGGTTTTAAGCTACGATTAGATAGTGGTCTTTGGACACCAAGGTGTGGATACTAAATTGTGTTCAAGAACTTCTGGCTCATGTTTCTGCAGCACTCTTGTGTTGAGTTCTGCTTTAATTATAAAATTCTGTGGATGCCTCAAGTAATTAAAAGCCTGAATTAAATATCAAGATAAAAGAATATGATTGGATCATTATTCCTTGTATTTATTTTGAAATATAATTCAATTTACTTTATGCTGCCTCTCAAAAGTTCAATATGACTTAGATATTTGTACTGTAAGTCATAATTATGTAACAGAAGATGTCGGTGAAGAAAAGGGAACTCTTGATAGCCTGGCAAAGATCTGGAGTTTTTGTCATCTGGAAATGCCTGGGAAACGATTTGGGGTTTTGGTACCTAGCAGGTGATTCAGTGAGTTTAGCTATGAAAGCTTTGAGTTTGTGTTTTTCTAGTGATAATGAAAGGCTGAGGCCACTGGTATGGGTGGAAATGATGTAAGGATGACACCTATTGGAGATCAGCACTGTATTTTGTCTAGCTATAGTTGTATTCCTGTCTTTACTATCAGAATCTAACCATCATAATACTCTCAACCTTGGTTTGTGCACTCCACTGCATCCAAAGCGTTGCTGTCAAAATCATTGGCACTGACACTGTGCCTGGAAGGATTTTTTCTCTCTTTCGAAGCTGAGAATTACTAAGGAATTTGAAAGAGCAACCTAGAATACTCTATATCTACTACATCGGAGGGCGGGGGATGGAGGGGCGAATCAATCTAAGTTAAGCAACTGCAGCTACATGAATAATGTAGCTGAAGTCAGCGTACTTAGATCGACTTACTGTGGTGTCTTCACTGCAGTAAATCGACTGCTGTCACTCCTCTGTCGGCTCTGCCCATGCCTCTCGCGATGCTGGAGTACAGGAGTCGACGGGAGAGCGCTCGAGGGTCGATTTATCGTGTCCAGACTTAGATGCGATAAATCGATCCCTACTGGATTGAGCATTATTCTACGAAGCCATAAATCTCAACCTGCCCAAAGTTAATGTTAGTTTGGTCCAAGTCTGTCCATTTCTTACAATTTTTAAAAATCATTGTGCAAGGTGGATGGTCTGAATTTTTGTATTTTAATTCCAAACCTTAATGTTTAATTACGTGAGTATGTATAGTTTTAAAAAAATACTGTGCAAACACATTTATCATTATATACATGTGACCAAATCGTGCAGTCTATGTCCAGGTTTTCTTATATAAATTGATGTAGCAAGTGCTTATATCTTTTTTGGATCATAGTCCATTGCAAAGCATACCATTCATAGTAGATAAGTTTCTTAGAACAATGAAGTTGCACTCATTTAAAGAGGATTTTTTTCCTAATCCGTATCCTATTGCAGAAAGACTGTGACAAATTTTAAGAATCTCTTGTCTTGGTTTTGATATCAAGACCTATTACCTGTAAATATCTCTGATTTTATTAAAAATAATTCATGTACTTAGTTAAGGTTAAAGTGCTTTTGTTTTTAAACCAAGCTATCTAATCCTTGATTTCTCCCTGTTAAAACGATTCCTTGGTATTCAAGCTCTTTAGGATAGAGCTAGGGCTCATGTCTGAAGAGCAGCTAGCAAAATATTATTTAACTTTGGGGCCTTTGGATACTACTATAAATCCAATCAAAACTGGAGCTCCATTGTGGTAGACACTGTACCAAAACTGATAAAGAGCACACAGTCTACAAGGTGGGCCCTCAGTGTGACTAGGGCTGGTAAGTATCTCTGATGTAAATGATGGATAATAATAAACAACATCAAGACATTTTTCTAGTGGACAGGATTTTTTGTCATTGTTGCTTTTTGTGTAACAAAATGTAAATTATTTGATTCAGAAGTCAATTGTCGCTTTTGATTCTTCATTGATTAGAAGTATTGTAATTATGCCCAGTGTTTTGTTTACACTGTGCTAAGAATGAGGCATGTGTTGTGTCCTGGCCTGAAAAAATTGCATCACCAGTGGTAACTAGGAAACTTCTTTGGGTGAATTTGGAGAGCAGCAAGGAGACAGCCATTGTTTTTTGCAGCATTCAAATCTTCATTACAAACATGTTTCTGTGAATATTCCAAAAATAAATCAAATCTTGTTTTTCTTAGTCTGGCAGCCAGCTCTAGTGCCTCTGCTGGTGATTTTAATTTTGTAATTAACTAGATCTGGTCCATTACACTGCTGCTATTCAGAATCCTGTAGGCAGCCATGAAACTGTAAAGAACTGTGTCAGTTTCACTCTGGTGCTGGTTGGAAAAGCTAAAAGTGATGGCAGAAGTAGACACTAAGCCCTTCACAAGGAAAGATGACCCAAGCACTTCTCCTCCCAACAGTTAGGATCTGGGTTGGGGAGGGAGAAAAAGAACTTAACTCTTCTAGGGCAGGTTGATTGCCATCTTCCTACTTATCAGCTGCTTAGGGTGGGATTTTCGCAGATGCTCAGTGTGGGTCTGACTGCTCACATTGAAGTTAACAGGAGTTTCACCTGATATAAAGAAATGTAGTGGTAGTAGGCTTTTTAGCAGGGCCTTGCCTTCATACCTCACTCATGCAGGAGAATGCTATATCCCATTTTTTCGTATCTGCCTTCGGGTGGTTACTTTAATCTTCTGGCTACTAGGAGTCTAGGACATTTTCCAAACCCTACATTAAGCATTGCTGGAATGTCCTACTTTCGGAGGGTTTGCTACATGTATAGTTGTGATTCAGCTTCACTGAATGTCATCTCATTTGCAGTTAGGTGCCAGAACAGCTCATCATCTCCATGTGCTCTTTTCACTTAAAATATTCAGGAGATTCAGTTTAATTTTTGGAGTGTACCGCAACCATTCATGTGATTTTATAATGATTTAAGAACAAGCTCACTGCGATTAAATGCAAGTTTGAAACTGCAACTTTCAGAGGGCTTGTGCCCTTTTGGGTATATTTTATAATTTAAAAGTATATGGTTTTCCTGAAGTCTAGAAAAGGTTTCATTAGTTCTGATTTTTGGAATTTCATAAGCTATTATGAGCCATTGCTGTTGGTAAGGACATTGAATAGTAATACTGAACTTCAAAAAGAACTGCCTTTAACAGGTACAAATTACCAGTTTCTAAGAGCCATAATGCCTTGCTTTTGTCTCAGAATTTCTTAATGCTTCAGAAGTATACTGTGCCATTCTGAATGGGAAAGTGGGGGAGGGGACATTGTCTTCAGCTAGCATACTGTTATCAGAGGGAATGTGTTTCTGGACACAAGATTTAGCATTCATTGGTTGTCTGAAGGAAGCTGTTTCATCTGAGGATTGGATAAGAAGCTATGTCAGTTTGCTGCCCGTCTCCAAGGCACTGGTGATGCTGCCTTCACAAGCTGGCTAACGTCACAGCTCCATCACCCAGCGGGGTGTGGGCTCTTTTTTTTCTCCTCTTCTCTGTTTTAATTCTGTATTTGCTTCCTATTGTATTTCTTAATCTGTCTTCTGCCAGATGCTAACAGCATGATATTTTGCAATCATTTAGGTGAATACAAGAAGGACGAACTCCTGGAAGCTGCTAGGTAAGTGCTGCTTAGAATACAAAATATGTTGGAGATGGGAAGAGATGACGAAAAGGGGCTTTTATAAACTGTAATGTTCTGCATTGCCTTCTATGAAATGATGCAGGTAAACCAGTTTATTAGAATAAATCTCTTTGGACTTTACAGTCTGTTATAAATAGAAAAGTCTATTTGTGTAATTGAAATCCCCCAACATGATGCTTATAAGGTTAATATTAATTGTGTTCTTGCCTTAAGCTGCTAGAAATCCTATTTACCATTTAGTGATTGTCCTTTTTAGGTGCAAATTACATATTGTTGAAGTATTTCCCTTTTTGTTTCACCACCTGACAGCTTTATTTTCAAATGTTTCCTACCAAAACACAGCCTAGAGAAGCAAAAGTGAAAGGTGTAAAGTTCAGTCTAATATTCTAGAAATTATTTTATCCCTTGTCTTTCTGACAGCTTGTAAAACAGTTATTTTCACACTGTATTTTCCCTTTCACTAACATTTTAAAATGTTATTTTTAGCAATGTATACTGGTATTTGGCATGTGATCTGAAGAATAAGTTAACTACTAATTCAGAAAATGGCTTTCTGCAGATCAGTAAAACGGGCTAAAGGAAAGATCCTATTATAAGGCTGAAGAAAGAGATGTTAAGACATTTTTTTGCATGAACTACTGTGGATTTAATAGCAAATAAAAGAATATTTTGTATTTTATCAGCATTTCTAAAACACTTGCGAGATATTTTGCAAATTGACATATTTTTCACTCTGCTTTGAAGAACAGCAATATACACTACATTAATATGAAACTTCTTATCAAATCTTTTACAAAGGGACATGTCTTCTCCCCCCCCCCCACCCTTACAGGAGCGGTAATGAAGAAAAACTAATGGCTTTATTGACTCCTTTAAATGTGAACTGCCATGCAAGTGATGGGCGGAAAGTAAGTTAATATCTGTTTAATATTTTTACAGTTTTAGAGAGGTAAATGTGAACACTGAAATGCCGATATATAAACCAGGACAGAGTGTATAGCTGAATTCTAAATGATGTGTTTTCATCATGAAATTAAATGTTGCCATACTTAATACTGCCAGTTGTGACAGATGGACAGAGCCAATAGACCATGAATTTTGAGCATGCTTTTTCTTTTAAATGTCAGATACTCTATTGTATAGAAAATGAGATGGTAGAATCTTCAATAATAACAAAATGTACCATTTTAGACTGTTAATAAAGTAGCTAAAGGAACAGAGGATCATTTACTATCTCTACACTATACCAGAGGTTCTTGAACTGGGGGTCGTGAGGTTATTATGTGGGGGTCACGAGCTGTCAGCCTCCACCCCTAAACCCCTCTTCCCCTCCAGCTTTTATAATAGTGTTAAATATTTTTAAAAGTGTGTTTAATGTATAAGGGGGGGTTGCACTCAGAGGCTTGCTGTGTGAAAGGGGTCATCAGTACAAAACTTTGAGAGCCACTGCATTACATAGTGTGACTATCCCATTTGGGGGAGAGGAGGGATTCTTCAGTAGAGGAGGTTAGCTCTCATAGGCCCTAATACCTTGCCAGTTAAAGCTGACAGTGTATTAATGAGATAAGGGTTTCATGATTTATAATGTTAGATGTTCACATTAACAGACAGATTTGTCTAGCTTTCTAGGCTTACAGACTTTGGTGGCTATTT
This sequence comes from Chelonoidis abingdonii, assembly GCF_003597395.2. Lineage (NCBI taxonomy): Eukaryota > Metazoa > Chordata > Testudines > Testudinidae > Chelonoidis > Chelonoidis abingdonii. Next base: position 1,681,985 of record NC_133773.1, on the reverse strand, counting down.
TTAAGTATTTGTTGGAATTTTCTCAATATATATAGATTAGAAAATCCATCACATGTGATTATACATCACACTCTGAAGAGTTTGAGTTAATCCAGTAAATAGATATTTCAGACTGAAAAGTATGTGTTTTAAATTCTTACTGTTCTTAAAAGTATTTTCAATGCAATGTCTTTTATTACACTTAAAAACAAACAAACAAACAAAAAAACAACTGCTGACCCAGATCTGCAGCTGGGGTAAATAGGCACAGCTCCATTGAAGCCAATAGAGTTATGCTGATTTACACTAGCCAAGAATCTGGTCCACTTTATTCACAGGGAAAATATCCCTTGCCTTACCATTGCAGAGTGCCTGGTGTTTGCTACTAGAATGTTGCTTCGTTTGTTAAAATATGCTGACAGACCTTTACAGGCATCAATGTGATTAATGTTTGCTTAAATGAAGCAAGTAACTTTTTAATAGAAAAATTTTAAATATCTTTGAATTACAATATCTAGAAACGTTAAAAAATCTAGTGTTTTACTTCCACAATCCATATTTTAAATGTTAAGGGTTATTGTCAATAATTGAACCCTTCTGAATCTTGGTAGAACAAGCTATTTAAGCAATTAAATTTAAGACCCATTAAAAAAAGAGTATAAGCATATAAGAATGGCCATACTGGGTCAGACCAAGGGTCCATCTAGCCCAGTGTCTGTCTTCCAACAGTGGCCAATGCCAGGTGCCCCAGAGGGAATGAATAGAACAGGTAATCATCAAGTGATCCATCCTCTGTTGCCCATTCCCAGCTTCTGGCAAACAGAGGCTAGGGACACCATCTCTGCCCATCCTGGCTAATAGCCATTGATGGACCTATTCTCCATGAACTTATAGTTTTTCTTTGAACCCTGTTATAGTCTTGGGCTTCACAAAATCCTCTGGCAAGGAGTTCCACAGGTTAGCTGTGCGTTGTGTGGAAAAGTGCTTCCTTTTGTTTGTTTTAAACCTGCTGCATATTAATTTCATTTGGTGATCTTTAGTTCTTGAGTTATGAAAGAGTAAATAATACTACCTTATTTACTTTCTCCACAACAGTCATGATTTTATAGACCTCAGTCATATCCCCCCCAGTCGTCTCCTTTTCCAAGCTGAAAAGACCTAGTCTTATTAATCTCTCCTCATACAGAAGCCATTCCATATCCCTAATCATTTTTGTTGCCCTTTTCTGAACCTTTTCCAATTCCATTCTATCTTCTTTGAGATGGGACGACCACATCTGCACACAGTATTCAAGATGTTAGCGTACGATGGATTTATATAGCGACAATACGATATTTTCTGTCTTAATGATGCCCAACATGCTGTTTGCTTTTTTTTAACTCCCGCTGCACATTCAGTGGATGTTTTCAGAGAACTATCCACAATGACTCCAAGATCTTTCTTGATTGGTAACAGCTAATTTAGACTCCATCATTTTATATGTACAGTTGGGATTATGCTTTCCAATGTGCATCACTTTGCATTTATCAGCATTAAATGTCATCAGCCATTTTGTTGCCCAGTTACCCAGTTTTGTGAGATTGCTTTGTAGCTTTTCGCAGTGTCCCTAGGACTTAACTATCTTGAATAATTTTGTATCATCTCCAAATTCTGCAACCTCACTGTTTACCCCTTTTTTTAGATCATTTACAAATATGTTGATTAGGACTGATCCCAGTATAGAACCCCGGGGGATACCACTGTTTACTCCAGTAATGCAGTATTTTGTCCTGATACATGGGGATCTATGATGTATTCTCTCTTTGTTATAATAAAGATATAACTCACAGTTAGTGTTTTTAAAAAGATAAGACAGAGCTGTTCAGATGAAGTATTATTTAAATATTTATAAAATGCTGTTTTGTCGTAGTTAAGTACTAAGACACACAAATCAGCGATACATTTCTGGTTGAGCATTTGAGCCCCATCACTACTGATATGAGGCTAAAGGTAGGATTGCTACTTCTGTCAACAAGACCAATGATCCCTCAGAAATATACTGTCTAGAATTTGTGCTGCCATGAAATAAAAATTAGATTTAAGGAAAAAAAAATTGGTTAGTAGGGATTTGGTTAGTAGGCATCATTGAATGGTATGACAGCACTTGAGTTAACACAAACGCTTAATTTAAATCCAAGATTGAGAAAGCACATCAGAGTTAGAATGAAATAGTGCTGACATTTAGAGAATACATTGGTTTGTGTGTTTGTCCAATTCTTGTCAGTAAAAGCATTCTAAGCAGTTAGGTGGTTTATATCCAGGTAAGGATAAGACAGTTCTGTTAATCGTTCGGACTATGTTCTTTTTGTAATAATAGTCAGTATCATAAAAATGTGTACCATCAAGTCTGTTTGCTGAATAAATTGAATCCAGTCACCCACAGACAAGGCTATTTTGAGACTTATATATTTTTTTCAATATTAGTGTGCAGATTGGAAATTCAAGTAGAAGGCATTTTTAGAAGTACAGTGTTGTTCAACTGAAAGTATTATTTGTGGGTTTTGGGTCCTTTAACAATGCAAGACTATTTTGTTGGACTTCTGAAGAAGTTTAGATGAGCTAGTGGTGCAAATAATTGCAACTGTTAGCACATGGACTGTTGTGAGCTAGCGCCTCACTTGGTGTAAATTGGAGTAGCTACGTTGACTCCAGTTGACCTGCACTGATTTACACCAACTGAGGTTCTAGCACATTGGCTCTTTCAAAGTTTTACTGTATAGACTGTTTTTTCATTCCTTAAGGTTTAGTTTCAGAAAAAAACTCTTGTGTATTTCTTCTTTTTTAATGCCCCATCTCTGTACTAGCTAGGCACGGATTTAATTGTAGGTGAGCAAGCTTTTGCTAACCTCTGTACTTTTGTTTGATGTTACAAATCAGTAGGTTCCATATACTGTGCTCTTTACATTTTAGAATCTACATATTCAGAGTTGTTGCGTTAGAACTACTACTTATGTTTTCCCAAACATTTTTCCTCTAGCTATTGTCAGAATTTATATTAATTCTTGCTATAATTTTATAGTTTACTCATTTTTTGTCTGTATAATTTTTATGCACCATAGTCAAGATCCACTGTGTGCGTGTGTGTGTATGCGCACGCACGTGTAGGATACTACAGAAGCAACTAAGCTGTGCAGTGCACATAGTCAGTTTCTTGACAAGACAACTGAAAGCATTATATAGTAGCAAGATTTCATAAGAAAACAAATAATGGTATGCATGCTTGTCAAAAATTCTGTTGGTTAGAGTCACAAGTCAAGTAGGATCTGTTCTTCCACATCTGTGCTTTCCAGATGGCAGGATACCTCATATCTCTGTAACCCCTCTTCTAGAAATAGATTCATCTACAGATAGCGCTACTTAAAGTGGCATCAACTTCAGCGTGGATATTTGCTACCCTTTTGAGGGGGACTACCCCAAATAGGAGCTTTACCTTTTACCCACCACGGACTCAAGGAGCTAGTTCCCACAGATTGCATTCAGAGACGTTTCCACAGAGCAAGCAAAGAGGAGAAATGATGCTATGAAAGCAGTGCTTTTGGCTTACCCTCACCTCAAGAACTGCTTAAGAAACAATGTCCACTCATGATCCCAGAGGTGGCCCTATAACCTTTAAAATGTGCTCCACCTGAAGCACTCTTTGTGAAAGAGAAGCTGAGTACCCTGCTGAGAGGAGGATAGAGTGCGTGTGCGCGTGTACACACAAGCAGTTTCTCTTCTTGTCTTCTTGTTCTTGCTCCTCCTTTTCCCCATGGCTCGTTATCTTTTCTAACTATGGCCCCATCTACACGACGCGTGAAATTCGATTTTAGATACGCAATTTCAGCTACGGGAATAGCGTAGCTGAAATCGAATATCTAAAATCGAGTTACTCACCCGTCTTCACCGCGCCGAATCGATGTGCGCGGCTCGCAAAGTCGAATCCGGAACTCCGTTTGTTTTAATGGAGTTCCGGAATCGATGTAAGCGCGCTCTGGGTTCGATATATCCCCGTCTAGACGAGACGCAATATATGAAACCCAGAGCTTTCGATTTTAACGCGCCGAAATGGCGCGTCGTATAGACGTGGCCTATATCTGTCTAACAATTTTTTTTGGAGCAGGGAAGTAGTTGTCTAGTCTGTAAAATGTCCTGTACACCTGTGATTCTATACAAAAATTACAAAAAGTTACATTAAAAGAACACTGTTAAGGTTGCAAATCCAAGCACTCCAAAATTAGGAAATGCCAGAGTTAAGATTATCTGACCACATGCTTTTTTTCCATAGGACCCTTGCCTTAGTGCACACGTAATGAGTAGCCACTCTGTATTTTGTTTCATCCATATAGGTCAATGTGTGGCCCCATGCCTTATTTATTGCATGCTATTCAAACTTTGCTCTGAAGACAGTATTATTAATTTTCTCAGGTGCTTTTCCATGGTGTTCATCATGGTAGTACCTGAGCGCCCTTCACAAACATTTCATTAATTTTATCAACTCCCTCTGAGATAAGGGGTACATACCCATTTTACAGAGGGAAATTTAAGCACAAACACATTAAGGTGAAAAGTATCCACTAATTTTGGGTGCCCAATTTGAGAGACTTTGGATCTCTCTTTTCAGAGTACTTAGCATTATAATCTTATTATGATATGCATCTAATATAGCTGTTGTGCCCTCTGGAGCATGAAAATCATCTGGTCTGTAAAATGCCATGCGCACTTTATATATGTCAAGCACAGCTCCTATTGACTTCAGTTGCAGCTGTGCATGCTCAGCATTTCTGCAGATCAGACCCCCTGGGTCTCAAGTCAGGCACCCAGAAAATGGGGAACACAGTCAGGGACCCTGTGAAAAGCTTGGTTTCATGTATTTGCCCAGCATCACACAGAAGAACTATGTGGCAGAGCAGGCCTGTAACCCAGCTCCCTAGGGCAGCATTCAATAGCTTTAACCACGAGGCCATCCTTTCTTCTTCCTGTAACCCCCTTCCTTATTCACTACATACCTTCAAGCCTCTGCAACAAATGAGACCAGTCCCCTTCCCTACACAGCTTTGGTTATTCTTGGAGCACGCCTACCATCTAGAAGAATTAGTATGTATAGTGCGCACACACAAGGGCCCTCCTCATCCAATTTCAGTCTAACCCACTCCTTTCCTGCCAGCCGTAGTGTCGGCCTCCCCTACGTCTGCCAGCTCCCAGTCCCAGTCTCCCCCCACCAGGCTCCTTGTCCTAATCTACTCCCTCTGCCGCAGTGCTCCATCTCCTCAAATCCAGCACTTGTCCTCTCTGTATTTGAGTCAGGCTGCTTCTTCCTGACCCATACTCCCCTGTCATAGTGGCACAGGAATGCTTTGCCACGTGGGGAGGAGCAGGATTTATGGATTCTGTATAGCAAATGCACAGTAAGAAGTCCAGCTCTCGAGAGGGTCCCATGTATGCCGCTGTGTAGCACCAATCTGCGTATGAGAACAACCCACCCAGTATAGTGTGTGCTTGTACTGGGGGGCAATGATATGGAACCTGCTCCAGTTCTGAAGCTCTCGCAACATCCACAGAGAAGCTGCGATGCTGTGGAGTGACCTAGTGACAGATGGTGGGAGATTGCATCTCTTTCTTCTTCCCTTCCACTCCTCCCACCTTTCACTGCCTGACTGATCAGGCTGTAGTTTGCACAGGTCAGGTAAGCAGGAAGTGAACTGTATAAAAAACAGATGAGTTATTCCCTAGCTCCCCAGGGAAAGCTTCCTAGTTGCTGTTGGTAAGTTGATTTGCCAACTCCTAACTTAAAATACTCAAGGTTGCCAACCCTATGCATTCCAGAAGCATGAGATTGACTTAAAATTTAGGAAATGTAAAAAAAATGTTGGGTTTTTCTTCCAATAGTGTCCCTGTGGGTGCTCCACATCAGGATGAGCATTCATCTGTGTATTTCTGATTGAAGATTTGTCAGCAGTGTCTGCACCTGTATCCAAGACACCCTGTGCTCTGGTACAAGGGTATAGAGGGAGGAAGTGGACCAGTTGCTTCTCAGTTGCCTGCTGCTTGAAATGAAGTATCACAATGTCTGTTAGATAGCTATGCAGTTTGCTACCCCTCTCACTTAATTTTTTTTCTCAGTATTGTTTTTTTTATTTTATTAGCACAGATTGTGCTTTTTTAGGTCGGGGTTTCCCCTTCCCTCCTTTTGCACAATTTGGGCCTTTGCTTTTCCTTGGGCCTTGACCTGCGGCCTCGAGTAAGGGTTATGCCCAAGACCACACACTTCAAATCCTGCCAGACCTGCCACAGGTCTTTCCTTCACAGCAGCGGACATTCAGACTGCCTCTGCTGCCTGGGAGAGTCTCATTTCTTCTCCATATGTAAGCTCTCCTCAGGTTTCAAAGGCAGATCTAAGGATTTTAGGGAGGACAGACTAAAACTCTTGTTAGTGGAGCACTCACTGAGATTGATGGAATCTGAGTGGTGATACCCCCTCATTCCCCCCTGTAGTGGAGTGACCATCTGCTCCGGCCTGGAAGGGGTTGGAAGAGCCCTGCAGAGGGCAATGTAAAACCCTAGCTGATTGGGGGAAGTGGCTGCAGCTGGGGCCATGCCCCAAACTGAGCAACAGGACCTTATAAGAAGGCCAGGAGCAAACAGTCTCACTCTGCATTCATAGAATATCAGAGTTGGAAGGGACCTCAGGAGGTCATCTAGTCCCACCCCCTGCTCAAAGCAGGACCAATCCCCAGACTGGTTTTTACTCCAGTTCCCTAAATGGCCCCCTCAAGGATTGAACTCACAACCCTGGGTTTAGCAGGCCAATGCTCAAACCACTGAGCTATTCCTCCCCCCAGAGAGAGAAAGGCCTGGCTGCAGGGAGGTTAACTAGGTATCTGGAGTAGAGCAGGGGTGGGGAAAAGCCAAGGGAGCCAGGGAGCTCTGGCCTAGGAAACCCCCAGTCTGCAGGCCTCATAAGGCCTATTTTAGATACTGGGTTGCAGGGGCAGCCCACAGGTAGCCAGAGGCAGCAGATTCAAACCCCTTTGCCTGTGATGAGTGACTTATACTGCAGTCTGCCCCAGTGAACAGGGGCTAGATGGAGACTGTGCAGTAGCCAAGACTGAGGCAAAGTGGAGATAGTGGATGTGGGTTCCCCTGAGAGAGGGAGACCCTGACTGTGAGGGTACTGCCAGGGGGCAGCACCCAGTTAAAAGGGCACTGGGGTCCTGAGAGGGACACAGGGGCCAAGAGGACAGGCGGATCACCAGCCTGCAGAGAGCGCTCCGGAGCTGGAACAAGCTAATTCCCAGAAGTCACCAGCAGGGGCCGCCGCAGGGGTGAGTCCGCACGTCTACACCCCCGTACACTGGCCTTCCAGAGTCCTGGTGACCATCTCTACTGAGATGATGATCAAAGACCCTGGGTGCTCTTCAAAACCATCTAGACCAGTGGTTCTCAACCTGTGACTCACAGGCCACTTGCAGCCCAATCATCACAAACCTGCGGCCCATGTGACATCCTCAGGGCTGTACAGATAATATATATTATGTGGATGCAGCCCACGTAACACACAGAGATCTGCATATGTGGCCACAATGGTAAATAGGTTGAGAACCATGGACCCTCAAAGAAGAAAGAAAAGGGAAGACTCCTTCCCTCCCACCGCCAATCTGATGCTCGGGAGACTCTCTTGCATCTGTTACAGGTACTACTGAAGCTCCTATATCTTCCGGTATTGAGATCAAAGCACTGTTTAAGACCATGCTGTATGCTGAGAAGCCATCAGATAAACCACCTAGAGCGGCACTTACATGAGCACCAGATTTTTTGCTTCCAAAACTCAGGGACTCCAGGCCAAGTCAAAATCCTCATTGATATACCACCTTCAATAACCAGACATGAAGGATGCACCAGTCACACATTTGGGTACTATCTCCTGTACCACCTGACATACTGTCACCTGAAGTTCCCTGTCTGGCACCTTGCTACCATTGAGTCTCCTATCCTATGAGGACCAGGAATCCCGGAAGAACCTGAATCACCCTTACTGAGGGATACCAAGAGACATTCCCCACTCCTACCACGTCACCTTTCAGAGCCTACTTACTGACACTGTCACAAACACCTCAAAAAGTCTTTGTGGGTACAGAGAGACCTTTCTAGCCGGTACTGACATAACATGCTCCAGTGCCATCATGCCAACAATATTGACTTCTGGTACCCATGCAATTACAGGGCTCTTTTTGGGTCCTAAGACTAACTCGACTACTGGCACCCGAAGCCATTTCCGCCTCCAGTAGGCACATGAGATAACACCTCATCTGATTTTTGAGGTGTTTATACACGATTCCTCCACCTTTGTCTCATTTGAGAGTCCCTGAAGAGGGCAACAGATTTGTCAAGGACATGTTCCTTTAGCTGATTTGCTTCCTCATGGTGATTGCCCTCACACAGTAAAACATTGACCCTACTTCTCTAGAGTAGTGCCTTTCTCTTGGCTGAGGTGATTTCATCCTAATCTCTTTATAGGGGCTAAAAACCACTACCTCACACTGTTCGAGAAGATTTACAGGAGGATGATTTAGAGGCTTACAGACCCAATTGGTTAAGACTGAGATGTACTGGAAAACTGTGGAGAAACTTGCTACCTCAAACCAAATTAATTCATAAATTTAAATACAGATTTGACTGGACAAATAAAGCATCAGACTATTGAAATAAAAATCCTTTATCTACATCTTCAGTCTACCAACTTAGACCAGCTTGCTGTCTCTGGTCTGAGGGTGCGCTGCAGCTGGGAGTGAGCATTCCAGCTCGGGTAGACACACTCTGTAGCTCATCTCAAGTTAGCACACTAAATATAGCCCTGTGGAGACTGCAGCTGGGACTCTCATGCCCACGTCTCCACTGGAGCCACAAGAGCCACACTTTATTTTTAGTGTGCTAGCTCGAGCTGAGTCTGAGTTTGTCTATCTGGACTGAGAGGCTCACTCCAAGCCACAATGTGGACATACCTATAGTGGCCAGCAGGCATCAGCAACCACTGTAAGAGTGTCAGATGTTTGCATATCCTCTAGTGACTCCTGTTAATAACAGTAACATTTCTTCCCTGTCTTACTTCCACCTCAGCAAGAGGAGATTATGCTTGAGTTTTTGAATGTTTTTGATGGCTCTTCTAGACAGCCAGAAATAAACAAACTAAATATAATGGTTTCTTCCATCCTGGGAAATAGTACTCTAAGCTGTTCCTGATAGGACTCTGCCATAGTTTCCAGGCAATATAAATCTCCATTCTATATTAAAGGCAATGCCATGCCAAGATTCTCTTAGGAAAGGGAGAATTTGGCATGAATTCTGCTTGTGTGTGTGTGTGTGTGTGTGTTTTGCCCAGCAAGTCAGTAGTAGAGTAGCTCAGCTGCCAAAATCTCATCCCAGAGGAGTGGAATCTAAACATTTTTATCTGTTAATCTGTCTCAAATTCTGCACTACTGTGGTATACTGGCTTCTCATGACCAGTTCCACCAGTTTCAGATTCTTCTTCTAGAACGACAGGGTCAGGACCCTGCATTCAGATATCTTTGGCTGGAACTAGAGCAGGGAACTGGTATACTGTTTCTCTCCTTTTCTTCCCCAAAGATGGATAGCTCAGGGGTTTGAGCATTGGCCTGCTAAACCCAGGGTTGTGAGTTCAATTGTTGAGGGGGCCAGTTGGGTATTGGTCCTGCTTTGATCAGGGAGTTGGACTAGATGATCTCCTGAGGTCCCTTCCAACCCTGATATTTTATGCTTCCTAACTATTGGGCAGAATAAGGTTTTTGCCAGTGTGCTGGCTCTTGGGGACCTCATCCTTTTTGGCGCTCAGACCTCCAGAACCTGGCAGTGACACAAGCATAGTGTTTCCCTGAGATTTCTGAATTTCTTTCTCAGAGGCTGATGTTCCACTCCTACCCCAACCCTTTCAAGCGAACAGCATGGAAACTGCATACAGCCACTTTCTTTTGTAACCCACACACCTCCTGGGTGTGGTGTTCTGTCTCATCTGGGGGGAGGGAGGAAAAGAGAGAGAGAGATTTTTAAAATGAGTCTGCTCTACAGCCTTGGCTACCAGCCAGTTGGCTTTTGGCTCATGCACTAAGCTCCAGAGGTCCCCTGTTCGATCCTGCCCACTGATAAACGGGGTCTGTCGGAATTACACTTGTAGAAAAGGTCTCGAAGTTTTAGATTGAATGATTAGGAAATATTCCACTTCCTTGACATGCTGTCTTTCCTACACATGTGGCAAGAAGAACCCAAAACTCTTTGCATTTTTTGTTGTCCTGTTTTAAGAAAAGACTGAAGGTCAACACCATTTTCCAATCATAGGCATCTGCTGTTTCTGAAATCCTTGGACCCTTTGGAGACTGGGACATTGGCTTCCATCCAGCTAGTAAATGTATTTTTTTTGTTCCTAGTCATTACAGAGACCCTTTAAGCAAATGGTTACTCAATAGGCCATGTCCCATGTTCTTCCGATATTCATGGGACCACCCTTTGAACCAGTAGGCCTGGTCTCTGAATCTGCTTCCTCTGAAAGTGACACTGCAACTGGAAGCAACGTAACCTTGGAAGATTCAAGAACTGTTATCCCTCTGCTGTATCGGCTGTTTTTCTGGATCAGGTTGAATTACACTTTTCTATGGAGTTTATTCCTAAAGTGAACACAGAGTTTCACCTCGACTAGTCTGTTGTTGTTCTGTCTTCTATCCTATCTCAGTCACCTCTTTGGTAGGAGTTTTGAAGGTTGATTTATCTCATTGAGATGCTGAGAAAAGTGAGTTATTTCTCTTTTGATGGTCCCAACAGGCAAAAACAGCTTCTAAGGCTGCTGTTGCTGGATAAAAGATTACATTTGTCTTTCTGGTGTTCAGGATTATCACCCTCTTCTTCTTAACATCAGGAGTCAGACTCAAGAGAAATCGCCACTTCTGGGCAGTGACTGCTGGGGTCTGTTACAGAGTTTAGTAAGGCTTCCACATGGTCTTCCCCATGCACCTTTCTTCTATTTGCACTGGATTGGTCCTTTGACTGAATGGAGCTGCAAGTAGCATTACTTACCAGTAATTCTTATTGTCTTACTTTTCTCGTCTCCCAGCCTACTCCTTATCCTTCTCCCCTTTGAGGAAGGATGCTACTGTCTTGGCCCCTCCCTGCTTTCTGTACTTGTTTCTTGCTTTGCTTTGGAAGTATTTAACTGAAATGGGGGGTGGGGGGCGCTGATTTGGTCTTCTGTAGGAAGCTACGTATATATGAGTCCTCTTGCTTTCATATAGGGAAAATCAGTTATCCCTAATGACTTTCTATATGAGGGCAGACAAGAGGGCTACAACAGAGTAATATCAGTAATTAAGGTTTCTTTGTGCCACACACATTCACAAAAATGAGTGAATTCCTTCTATTTTCTGGATCCTGGTCTTGTCTGCCCACCACCTTGCCCTCTTTCTCCATGGGTTTTTCTGTGTTTTGCCCCCAAGGAGGAGTTTAGTGGTTTTTCTGTGGCCTGCTTCTGCTCTGTTAGCCTACTGCTCTGTTGTTTAATGGGTCTGAGAACAGAAAGAGGGTGAGAATGAACTTCTCAGAGGGAGTTGCAATAAAGGTCAGTTGGGGAAAGAGGATAGGGTTTCAGCAGGAGATGGCTGGCATTCAGGATACCCATGTAGAAAACGTTCTCTGTTTCTGATGGTCATAAGACTCCTAGATGGTGACCACATGGCCTTGTTGCACAGTTCCTGAATTTCACAGGAGTCTTGCCCAGCTTAGAAGGCATACCATAATGGAAAGCTTTGTCCATCTCTAACCCCTGGCCTTCCCTTGCTCTCCTTGGACAGTGCTTCGTCCCTTTTTTCTCCACCTCTGATAAGCATAGATACTGGAACGTTTCCTGAGCATCTCCGCCAGTGACACCAACATTATGTAAGACAGTGTTTTAGCCCTCTCTGTTCCCTTCTCCCGCGCAGCTGGCCACCTAGTTCATATGGCTGTTCTTGTGTGGAGCTCCTGCTTCGTGGTAAGGTCCTTCGGCAATATTGTTATTACTTCTGTTTGTCCAGCATGACACACAGTGAGTCCCCTGCTCTGAACTGTATAATACAGGCTTACTGTATTGCCTTGAATAGTTATTGGTAAATGCAGAAACCAGTTCCATTGTTGTGCAAAGGTCAGAAGAACTAGAATAAACTCTGTTGCTTATGAACACTGCTCTGGTATTGAACAGTGAATACGTTCATGGATATTAGAGGTGGAAAAATCCTGCTGTCAAACAGGCTGTCACTCTGCAATTGTGGGATTATTCCACACAGTGAGTATTTTGTGCAGTCTAATTTTAAACATCAAAAGAGATGGGGCTACCCTCCATCTCTTTCCTTGGGGAAGCTACTTCCATAGACTCATAGCTCTCTCTGTCAGGAAGAATTGACTAAAACTCAGAAAAATTTTTCCTTTTCTTAATTTTATCCTATTAGTCCTAGTTTTACTTCCCTAAACCCTAGAGGCACTACAGTGCTTCCTCTGCCTCCTTGGTGTTTACACCAGAAAGGTGTGTAGACTATAACCTATCATGTACTCTTCACATAGCTAAGCTAGTAAGGTTTTAAAATTCCCAGCTCTTCTTCTAGATCTTCAGCATCTGTCTAGCATTGAGGCATCTAACTTAATATGAATGCAGTGTTCCAGGCATGCTCTCATCAGAGTTCTGTACACAGGGATTTTTACTTCGGTGTTCCACGGTGTGATGCTTCAGAATCACAATTACTTACTGACATTGGGGAACACTGTCATACACTAGTAGGAGATAAGCCCTTGGTTAAGATGGGGATTTTCTGTGCTATGTATCACAACCCTGGCTGTACTTTCTCCTGAAATTATTCAGCGGAGGAGAAGGTTTTGTTTGTTTGGGGTATCTTTTATATGTAAATTTTTCACTTTGTTCTTCGTACAGCAAAGAAAAGAGTGATGAAAAATATTCTTTCTTTAGAAAGAAAGTATTCTTTCTTTACCAAGTCAATTTCCATCTGACCCCAGTCTCTTTCTGCTCCCCACAAGAGATCTCAATTTTAAAATTAAATCAGTATGTTTTTAAGATCTGGATGTTTTGGGGAGTATGTATTACTGGTTGCAAAGCACCATGGGAGGTTCTTTTAGTACCAGACTAGAATTATTCCATTCAACAGCACAATTAAGTATTGCTGGCTGTGTTCTGAAGATAACGTGATTTCAGTTCAATTAAATTTAACTAAATTTAAATTACCACTGGTAAATGCAATCTATATGGTAAACTTGAAAAGAGATTTACCAGTCAGAAAACAGTATAATAGGGATTGTTGTAGTCCTATATTGTGCTTTCTGGCTCAATGACCAAATGTTAATTTGTAGTTCTAATCTCAATATTAAGATTAAACATTCACAGTTGAGTGAGAAATCTGTTCTTTGCTTAGTTTTAAAATCTTGTAGTCATTAAGAGTTGCCTTTTTTATTATTCACACAATTTATAGAAATTAATTTAGCTCAGTAGCTGGTGTGGTTGTCATTTCAGAGTTTACACTTATTACTGTTAGTCCATTTACATTCAGTGGCAAGACTTAACTTGCTTTCATGGAGCAACATTTAGAAATTTGTCCTTAAGGGATAATGGTCAACTGTGCAGTTAGAAAGCACGACTTGGGGGGAAATGGTGCAGTTTGAATAGTTGCAGATTCCAAGCCACGTGGCTGACTAACATGAAGTCGTGAAGTCTTGTCTAGTCACAGAGACTCTAGTTCCATTACTTAGATTTCTTTAAAAAGAACAGGAGTACTTGTGGCACCTTAGAGACTAACAAATTTATTTGAACATAAGCTTTCATGGGCTAAAACTCACTTCATCAGATGCATGCAGGGGAAAATAAATTAGGAAGATATATATACACACACACACACACACACAGAGAACATGAAAAAATAGGTGTTGCCATACTAACTATAACAAGAGTAATCAATTAAAGTGGGCTATTATCAACAGGAGAAAAAAATTTTTTGTAGTGATAATCAGGATGGCCCATTTACAACAGTTTACAGGAAGTTGTGAGTAACAGGAGGGTTAAAAATTAGCGTGGGGAAATAGTTTCTACTTTGTGTAATGACCCATCCACTCCCAGTCTTTATTCAAGCCTAATTTAATGGTGTCCAGTTTGCAAATTAATTCTAATTCTGAAGATTCTCATTGGAGTCTGATTTTGGTTTTTTTGTTGGAGTATTGCAACTTTGAGGTCTGTAATTGAGTGACCAGGGAGGTTGAAGTGTTCTCCGACTGGTTTTTGAATGTTATAATTCTTAATGTCTGATTTGTGTCCATTTATTCTTTTGTGTAGAGCTGTCCGGTTTGGCCAATGTACATGAGAGGGGCATTGCTGGCACATGATGACATATATCACATTGGTAGATGTGCAGGTGAAGGAGCCTCTGATAGTGTGGCTGATGTGATTAGGTCTTTGTGTCTTTATACAGCACAGTAGAGCCCTGATCCTGATTGGAGCCTCTGGGCACCACAGTATAAATATTAAGTAATTATACTCTATTTGATATCAGGAATTTAATTTTTTCAAAGTAATACTCATTTCATTATTATTTTTATTGTGACAATGTCTAGCGTTCCCAGCCCCGTTGTGCTAGGCAGGTACAAACACATTACAATAAGGTGCTCCCTGCCCTGGAGAGCTTACAGTCTAAGGGTACGTCTACAGTACGAAATTAATTCAAAGTTATTTTATTCAAATTTCCTGAATCGAGTTCATACATTCGATGTTGTGTCCCCACTAAAGCGCGTGAATTCGACGGAGTGCGTCCACAGTACCAAGGCTAGCATCGAATGACGGAGGGTTGCACTGTGGTAGCTATCCCAAAGTTCCCGCAGTCTCTGCCACCCATTGGAATTGTGGGTTAAGCTCCCAGTGCATGATGGAGCAAGAACATTCTCGCAGGCTTTTCTGGCTGTGTGCCGTCACTTGCTCCTCCTTCTGTGAAAGCTATGGCAGACGCCGTACTGCCAGCAGATGGTGTAGCACGGTGCACTGCCACCACCTGTCTCCTGGTACACTGAATCCGCTTTAAATGTCCTGTCCTCTTTCTGTCTACTCTTTCATCTAACCATTTCCTGCCGTTTCTCGGTCATCGTGAACAGAGCCGCACAGCTTCCGCCGCAAACTCTGCTCGCATTTTTGCCGCAAACTCTGCTCTCACTGCTTTTTCCACATTGTCAGTCCTGGGCTCCCATTGAAGCTACAGAAGGCAACAATTCTCCGCTGTTTCTCAGCCATTGTGAACAGAGCCGCATAGACAATCTGGAGAAAGCGGCAGAAGCTGTCCTGGGCTCCCGTGGAAGCTACAGAAGACAACCAGTTACTGCCTTTTATTGGCCATCTTGAACTGAACAGCTCATCTTGCATCCTTTTTCAAGGATTACCTGTACAGGCACCATTGTGCAGCAAACATAGAGCCCACTCAGATCTCTGCTGCAGTTTTGACCACTGTAAATACCTCGTGCATTATCCAACAGTAAGTGCAGTACCTGCAAAACCGGGCGAGGAAGCGACGACAGTGCGATTACTATACTGATGAGGACGTGGACACAGATGTTCCTAGATGCACAACATGTGGCAATTGGGAGATCATGGTGGCACTGGGCCAGGTTCATGCCGTGGAATGCTGATTTGGGGCCAGGAAACAAGCACAGACTGGTGGGATCTCATAGTGTTGCAGGTCTGGGATGATTCCCAGTGGCTGCAAAACTTTTGTACGCATAGGGCCACCTTCATGGAACTTTGTGACTTGCTGTCCCCTTCCCTGAAGCACAAAGACAGTAAAATGAGAGCAGCCCTGATCGTTGAGAAGAGTGTGTCTATAGCACTGCGGAAGCTTGCAATGCCCGACAGCTACCAGTCAGTTGGAAATCAGTTTGAAGTGGGCAAATGTACTGTAGGGGCTGCTGTGCTGCAAGTAGCCAACACAATCATTGAGCGGCTGCTAAGAAGGGTAGTAACTTAGGGAACCCCAGCACATTAAAGCCATCCACAGTGGTCTGCACATTTTCCCAAACTGCAGTGGGACGACAGACGGAACACGTATCCCTATCTTGTCCCCGGCATACTGTGGCGGCCAGTATGTAAACCACAAGGGGTACTTTTCCATGGTGCTGCAAGCACTGGTGGATCACAAGGGACGTTTCACCAACATCAACGTGGGATGGCCGGGAAAGGTGCATGACACTTGCATCTTCAGGAACTCTGGTCTGTTTGAACAGCTGCAGGAGGAGACTTATTTCCCAGACCAGAAAATTACTGTTGGGGATGTTGAAATGCCTATAGTTATCCTCAGGGACACAGTCTACCCCTTTATGCCATGGCTCATGAAGCTGTACACAGGCACCCTGGACAGTAGTAAGGAGCAGTTCAACTATAGGCTGAGCCAGTGCAGAATGGTGGTAGAATGTGCTTTTGGATGTTTGAAAGCACGCTGGTGCAGTTTACTGACTCGGTTAGATCTCAGCACAACCAATATTCCAATTGTAATTGTTGCTTGTTGCGTGCTCCACAATATCTATGAGAGTAAGGGGGAGATGTTTATTGCAGGGTGGAAGGTTGAGGCAACTCGCCTGGCTGCCAATTTCACACAGCCAGACAACAGGGCGATTAGAAGAGCGCAACAGGGCGCGGTGCGCCTCAGAGAAGCTTTGAAAGCCAGTTTCATGACTGGCCAGGCTACAGTGTGACAGTTGTTTGTTTCTCTTGAAGTTACCCACATCTTATATATATGAAAGGAAATAAAGTCAAAATTATTTAAAAACTGTTGTTTATTATTTGATGCACGACACATTGAGAGAAATCCGAAGGTAGACCGGGGGAGGGGAAGGTATTGTGTTAGGGGGGTGGAGGAGGAGAGAAGGAGAAGTCCAGAAACCAAATCAAAAGTTTGCATATCCCAGTTTTCTGGTGCTTGGGCAATCCTCTGGGGTTGAGTGTGTGGGCTCCCTAGTGTTCTTGGGTGTCTGGGTGAGGAGGCTATGGAATTTGGGGAGGAGGGAGTTTGATTATACAGGGGCTGCACTAGAAGTCTGTGATCTTTCTGCCTTTCCCCCATTAGATTCACCATACAGCGGAGCATGTCAGTTTGTTCCCCCATGAGCTTGACCATAGTGTCCTGCCTGCTCTCATCGCACGCCTCCCTCCTCTCTTCGTGTTCCTGTAATGCTTTAAGAGACTCCGCAATTGTTTGCCTCCATGCATTCAGCTGGGCCCTATCAGTGCGGGAGGACTGCGTGAGCTTGGCCAACGTGTCGTCCCGAGTTCGTTTTTTCCACTTTCTAATCTGGATCAGCCTCTGGGACGGAGTAGATAGGGGCTGTGTTGAAACATTTGCACCTGCAGGAGGAGAAAAAGGGAGGGTAGTATTTTAAAAAATACATTGTGGGATTCTACTTCTTCTACATTCATTTCAATGCCTTCAGACTGCTGGGGCCCCTTTCCCACAGCAAGCAATGCCTGGTAGGTTTGCCATATAAATGGAGGGCCTGCGGGCTCTCTGGGATGATCACTGCACACAACAGCCACCACCCCCTGCCCCCCCACCGCGATCAAGCTTAGAGTAGGGATGAGCCATTTACTGTAAACACGAACAACCCAGTGCGGCTGGGTTCCCCCATGACCCCCACTGCATGGCTCCGATCAGGCTTTCTCTCACCAGAAGTACCTTCTCCAGGGTCATGGAACAGGAGCCTGCCTTGGGAGTGAGGGGAGGCTATTGGCTCCAGCGTTAAGATTAGTTCCCAGCTAGAGGGGAAAACTTATTCCCCACTTGCCACCTGTGCACTGTCCTTCTCCTTCTCCTCCAATATCTCTTCCTCCTCGCTCCATGCAACTCCCCCCTTGTAGGTGTCCACCAACAGTGGTGGGGTAGTGGAGAGGGGTTGGGGGAGGCAGGGAGCATCACCCCCCATAATTGCATGGAGCTGACGGTAGAAGCGGAATGTATGGGGCTGTGACCCAGAGTGCCTGTTTGCCTCTCTGGATTTTTGGTACGCTTGCCTGAGCAACTTGATTTTTGTACGACACTGTCATGTGTCCCTGGAGTAGCCTCTTTCCGTCATGGCCCTGGAGACTTTTTAGCGTAGGTATTTGCGTTCCTTTTTTTTTTTTTTTTTTGGAACGTAATTCTGCCATAACAGACTCATCTCCCCAGTATGCGATGAGATCCAGTACCTCTCATTTGGACCATGCTGGGCTCATCTGCGAATCCGAGACTGCATGATCTCCTGTGATGGTGGACTGTGCTGATGGTGATCAAACAGGAAATGAAATTCAGAAGTTCCCGGGGCTTTTGCTGTCCACCTGGCTAGTGCATTGGAGTTGAGAGTGTTGACCAGAGTGATCACAAGGGAGCATCCAGGGTTATTTCCTGGAGGCCAATAATGTCGATTTGCGTCCACAATACCTTTAACTCGGGATTGCGATCTCGATTTAAGCGCAACTCCACTTGCTGAGGTGGAGTACAGAAATCGGATTAAAGAGCCCTTTAAATCGAAAAACCCCATTTGATCATTTTTTTCCCCTAAATAACTTGCCTAATTCCAAAATAACAGGCTAGTGTAGACCAGGCCTAAGTATAGGACAAGGGACAACCGTTGGATACATTATTGCAAAGTATTTCCTATAGCCTCACTTTTCAAGCTGCCAGTTAAAAACAAACAAATACGTATAGTGTAAAAGTTCAGGAATGTCTGCTATAGATTTTAGCTTGGTTCCAACTTGTTCCCTCATTCTTGTCAATCAGTATGATAAAGTGGCAGCAAGAGGTGCTTTGCCTGCATTTGGAACGTGTTCCTGATATACGTTTGAGTGATGCAGTTGGTTTTAGAGAAGGCTGTAAGAGAACAGCATCAAATAGACCCAGGCTATTGGGATTGGAAAGAGGCTCTGCAGCATAAATTCTAATTCCCAGAGAAGAAGGTTTGTTGCCTGCTCAGAAGCTTTGCTTAGTACACCAAATTCAAATAATCCTCTTGTCAGGACTCAGGACATCTTTCAAAGTAGTTAGCTGTATGTAAACTAGGAAACAGACCTTTTCTCTCATTAGAAACCCCACTGTGCATCCCATAATTCAAAGAAGATGAAACATATATAGTGCTTTGAGAGAGCTTCTAAGAGACACATTACAAGTATTATCATCATTACTGCTGTTGTCTGCAGGCAGTACATTCTGATTTGAATAAAGGTAACTTGTAACATATGATGAAAAGTGAGTACGAATTTTGCACTACTGCTTGCATTTTCTAAATCTATTCAGACTCGCTGACTGTGGGGAAGGTGAGAAAGCTGCACGTATAAAGTGTAGTATTTCCTCTTCTCGCTTCCTCAGAAAACAAAAACTTAAATATATTTTTTTGTTTTTAATGTACACAATAAAATTCACAAGATTGCAGTATAACAGAGCTAAAAATAACCAGCAAAGAAGAAAATTGGTCATAGTCCCTTTTCTTTATGATTTATACAGAAGTCCTGAAAAGTGTGGGATCTCTGAAAGTTTTTGCCTAGTTTCTACATAGGAAATTCAAATCTTGTCTGCCCTGTTTTTCCTGAAAGCCTGTACGGATAACTGTGGAACCAGTAGGGTTATGACATCCAAGACATGATGTACATGAACCAGAATAACACAAAAATAGGGTGATTTTTATTTGTTGTTCAAAACTCCTTGTTTGTTTACTACCGAATAGAAATGTCTGAAAAACAAGGAGCAAAGTGGTCATAGGTGTGCGCAGCACACCTCATTAGGGTGTACACCCAGGAATCCCTGCCCCCATCCACTCTCCCCTACTTACCGCCCCCTGACTGCCCCGCTCCTTGTCCCCTGACTACCCCCTCCTGGGACCCCTGCCCCTAACTGCCCCTCAGGACATCCTAACTAAGCCTCCCTGCTCCTTGTCCCCTGACTACCCACCTAGGACCCTACCCCCTACCTGTCTCCTGACTGCCCTGACCCTTATCCATACCCCCACCCCCAGACAGACTCCCAGGAATCCCACGCCCCATCCAACCACTCCCTGCCCCCTGACAGGACCCCCCCCAGAACTCTCGACCCATACAACCCCTCACTGCCTGCCGCAACCCCTCTCCACACCCCTGCCTCCTGACAGCCCCCCCCGAACTCCTGACTCATCCATCCCCCCCAGCTCCTTGTCCTCTGACCACCCTCTCCAGAGACCCCCTACCCTAACTGCCCCCCGCAGGACCCTCCTTGCTCCCTGTCCTCTGATTGCCCTGACCCCGTCCACCCCCCGCTCCCTAACTGCCCTCTCCAGAGACACCCCTCCCAGGGATGGCAGGTTTGTAGAAACTTTGGTGGTGCCCAGAACCCGCCCCCGCCCAAACTCTGCCCCTCACCTGCCCAAGGCTCTGGGAGGGAGAATGTCTTAACTGTGGAACAGCATATTTAGTGTTTAATTATTTTCTCTTCAGCAAAATCTAAGTTACAAAGAGAGACCACATCAGCATGGAATTCTGCTGGCTCACTCTGTCTAAAATTAGAGAGTATTCATTACAATTACTGTAGAACACAGCAATACTGAGACTTCTGTTGCAGAAAGCAAAAAAGACAATTTCAGTTGATAAAAAAAATTGCTACAGCAATTCAGTTGCTGATATTGAAGATAATGTTCATTTTAGAATAGCATGGAACTGTGAAGCTGTCATTTTCCCTGTGTTGCCAGCATTTTAACCAACTAAACCAAAGTTAAAATGCATATAGATAGAAAATTACTTCTGTTCGAGGTAGTGCTGCTTTCAGTAATCTGTACATTATCACTGCATGATGGGAATGTTTTTCCAGATTTGTTCCTGCCAATACTGACTAGAATAGTAAGGGTATATCAATTTAACGTTTAGGTTGAGGGTGGTGGGCAAGGGGGGAAGGTGAGAAACTGCCGAATCATACTCATAATGCTATTTTTTTTTCTCCATGTCTGTACTTCCCAATGATAAAACATAGGGATCTTCAGACACTCTGGTGCATATATATATCATTTTATCCAAGTGGCTTTAATGTGACTGCTCAAAGTTTCTTCACATGTAAGTGTTTGCAGGATCAGGCCCTGTATAGTAATGAGTAATCCTCTCTCTTAACTGTTAAATACAGTAAATCCATAGAGTTAGAGTTTTAACTCCAATTGTTTGCTTTAGAAGAATTAGTGTTGTAACATGGTGTTATTTCAAACAGTCATTGGTTCACTGGCATTAATAATCTGGGACATATTCATAATTGTTTAAGAACCTCAGGTTTAAAATATTTGCTCTCTAAATATGCTATCTTCTAGGATTCTCACATATGTTCTCAGTTCCCTAGTGTGAGATGGGCAGAAATCCTTGAGCTCTTGAGAAATATATTGGTCCCAAGGATAGAGTGTGAGCTAGCTCCTGTTGGATGTTGTGTACTGTATTTTGAGTTTACCTACTGCTCTTAGAACCTTCCAGTAAGTTCCTTCTTGACGGATTCTCCTCACAAGAGCTGAATCTCTCTGATGATCCTCCAGTTCCTTATCTTGCTGGCCAGATTTGAAGGCATTATGCATCTTTCTTCTGAGTTCTGCCTTTCGGTGGGGTCTGAGTTCCATTTTAAATTCTATGTATTTTTAGCACTTTGATACTTTTGCTTCACTGTCTTTTGGTGCCTTGCTCAGGTACTTGAGTACTTCTTTCCCCCTGCACTAAAATGGGGGAGGGATAGCTCAGTGGTTTGAGCCATTGGCCTGCTAAACCCAGGATTGTGAATTCAATACTTGAGGGAGCCATTTAGGGATTTGAGGATTTAGTTTGGGATTGGTCTTGCTTTGAGCAGGGGGTTGGACTAGATTGACCCCCTGAGGTCCCTTCCAACCCTGATAGTCTATGATTCTGTGCACTAGTCCCAGTGTTTCTAGTATTTCAGCATGTACGTTGCCATGCTGATAACTGTTTCTAAGACTTTGGAACCTGTGTTGGTATTCTGACTAGAGCAGGCTAGAAAATGGAATTCCTGTTCAGGGGGAAATTAAAAATTAAAAAAAATCACTCTGAAATGGAACAGAACATGAACATTTCCAGTGATAGAAGAATTTCAAAATTTGTTTTGAAAAATTCAGAATAACATTTTGTTTTGACCTTTCTGACACATTTCTAAGGTTCCCCTAGCTGCCTGGAATCCCCCAGCACCCCACCGTGTAAAGAGATTGGCGAACCTGGAAGCTGGGCCTCTCTGGGAACCTGGAAGCTGACATTTCTGGGCTACTGATGAGCCTGGTAGTCAGGTGTCTGGTAACCCTGTCTTCTTTGCAGCCTACCAGGTGGGCTGCAGGGAAGTGGGAGTGCTGCAAGGCTGGAAATGATTTTCTAAAGAAAATAAATTTTCCAGCAAATTTGAAATTTTCTTGTGGAAAACTTAGATTTTCTGGGACATAAAGTTTGTGACAGTGCACCCTATCACAGTACCCCAAAATTCCTGTTACAAAGTAGAAGTTCAACTGTGTCCACCCCCCATACTGGGAGAACTCTTGACAGTTTTACCAGAAGATCAGTGTGCCATACTGTATCAAAGGACTCTGTCAGGTCCAAGAAAACAGCTCCTGTCTTCAAGCTCTGTTGAAACCCATTTCCTTTATATATAGCAAGGGCTGAAACTTGATCGCATGTGGTTCAACCCTTCCAGAAGCCAGCTTGGTTGACGCTGAGAGTTGCCTCTACCTCTGGAGATATTCACTGGAATATAAGCCACTCCAGGACTTCTAAGATGACAGATAGCAGAGAGTTCGGTTGGTAGCTTGTCACATCGTGTGGGTCCTCTCCAGATTTTAGAAGGGTGATCACTTTTCACATCCTCTAGATCCTTGGCAAGTTACTCTCCTTAACAAGCTGTGTCAGGATTTTGGATAGCTATTAACAGGCGTTGATTCCAACTCTGGCGAAATAGTGTCATATCCTGACGTTGTTGCGGGGTTGATGTTGCTTAGTACAGTGTCTAATTCAGGACTTGTGAATAGGGGTATGCACTGAGAAACTGTCATCTGAATTGCTGCTATTCATCGTGAATCTGCCATTTTACAGGCTTATTCAAGTGAGTGGCTGGTGACTTGGTTTGGAGTGATAGAAGGATAGGGCATCTCTGGTGGCTGTAACGCAAAATAGTCAGGAAGTAATTGGATGGTGTTCTAATGGATTAATGTGATATGACTTTGTACGTGCTGGGCTCTCAGTATTCCATCTCACTATCAGCACTATTTTGGGGTGCTTTTCTATATCTTTATATTTTTATTGCATTTCTTACAAATTGATTTACCTTAATTTACTGCAAATGAGTTTTGTAAGAAGTATGAACATGATAATAAGAAGGTTAAGTGAAAATAACATCAATCCCTGGTACATTTCTTTACTTAAAATGTTGCCCTATTTCTCAAACTCCCAAGCAGCTTATTTTCAGAAATGTTAAAGGAAAGTACATCTCTTTTAGTACAAATCTGGTGTATAAAAGCTGGCAGTGATTGCCATCCTGTGTACAATGATCTCTGCTTAGGTCACAGAATATCAGGTTTGGAAGGGACCTCAGGGGGTCCACCCCCTGCACAAAGCAGGACCAATCCAACTCCCCCCCCCGATCCCTAAATTCTCCTAATACACTGGGATATGTAGTGTTAACAGTTTGTGTGTCCAGCTAAATATGCTCCAGTGTTCCCACTTCCACAGTTCAATTGTAGTGGTGTGGTGGTTGTCCCTCCTCCTTTAGGTTGGAAAGAGGCTACACTACCTCACTACATCGTCAGGGCCTCCACCTACTATCAGGGGAATTAGCATTAAGTGTTAACATCCCGACCAGTCTAACAGGCTAAGCAGCCAACCGTTTATAGCCCTCAGGCCCTTGAAGCCGAGGCTGCGCACAACTTAGTGTGGCAGGGCTCAGAGCCCACACAGGAAACAAGTAGCTCCAGGCCCTTCAGCCAGAGGTGGAGCAAACACAGTAGTCAATTAGCTCTGGCCTCTAGAGACAGAGGAAACCCCGCAGTCAGTTAGCTCTGGGCTCTAGTTGCAGGGCCAGAGCAACCATCAGCCAGGAGTCCATCAGCCCTGGTTCCTTGGTGCAGAGACAGGGCAAGCCAGCAATCAATTAGCCCAGATCTCTTAACACAGAGAGAGGGCAACACCAGTAGGCAATTAGCTCTGGGTTCGGGTTTCAGAGCCAGAGCAAACTAGTAGTCAATTGGCTCTAGTCTCTGGGTGCAGAGCCAGAGCACACCCAGCAGTCAATTAGTCCTGGTCTCTTGTGGCAGAGACAAGGCAAAGCCAGTAGGCAATTAGCCCTGATCTCTTAAGACAGAGACAGAGCAAACTCCAGTAGTTAATGAGTTCCGGTCTCTAGCTGCAGAGACAGAGCAAACCCCAGGGGTCAGATGGCCTAGCTTTGGGGGACACTTATGAGCACAGGCCACTGGACCTCGTGAGGGGAGGCTGCCACCCCATGGGGTGGGGTGGCAGGTGGGGTCCGGGTACACCCTACTCCACCGCACTCTGGGGCAGAGTCGTACCTCTGTTGCACCTCCCAGCCTCTCCCACTCAGCACGGCATCCAGCTCCTCTGCCAGAGCCCCAGAGGGTCGGAAGCCCAAGGAGAGGCGCAGTGACAGGAGGGCACCAGAGGGCTGTGGTGACAGGGGCGCATGGTGACCTGAGAGACCCAGAAAGCGGGGAGAGAACCAGAGGTGTATAGATAATCTCACTGATGTGGGGATGCGGGGAGGAGGAGGCGGCAGTGATGTGCGGGCTTCAGAAGGGCAGATATCTCCCCACACCCCAATCCTGATTATCCCCAGTATTCAAGTGCCCCTCCCCAGTCCCAGAAAAGGTGAGATATTAGGTGGCATGGGAGGGGGGTTAAAATACAAATGCTCCGGTGCAGTGGTCGAAGCTAGGGTGGGTGATGGTGGAAGTTTCACTCCCAAAATATCCCCACGCCCCTGCACTTACACCTCCCTTTGGGGTGAGCAAGAGAGGGGAGCCCCTGAGAGCTGGGGAGCCTGGAGAACTGAGAGGGTCAGTGTGGCATTCAGAAGGGGGGATCTTGAAGATGTGAGGGACACCCTGAGAACTAGTGGAGGTGGGAGCTGAGAACTGGGAGTCTGGGACCTGGGAGGCAGAGGGAGGGGCCTCTGACCTGGGGGCACAGGGAGGGGCAGCCGAGAGCTGGCGGGGCTGGGAGCTGGGACACAGAGTCAGGACCCCCTAACATCTGGAGGATGGCATGGACTGCACTCTCAGCAAGTTTGCAGATGACACTAAACTGGGAAGAGTGGTAGATACACTGGAGGGTAGGGATTGCATACAGAGGGACCTAGACAAATTAGAGAATTGGGCCAAAAGAAACCTGATGAGGTTCAACAAGGACAAGTGCAGAGTCCTGCACTTAGGATGGAAGAATCCCATTCACTGTTACAGACTAGGGACTGAATGGCTAGGAAGCAGTTCTGCAGAAAAGGACCTAGGGGTTACAGTGGACGAGAAGCTGGATCTGAGTCAACAGTGTGCCCTTGTGGCCAAGAAGGCTAACGGCATTCTAGGCTGTATAAGTAGGGACATTGCCAGCAGATCGAGGGATGTGATCATTCCCCTCTATTCGACATTGGTGAAGCCTCATCTGAAGTACTGTGTCCAGTTTTGGGCCCCACA